>NW_025776373.1:0-73935 GCF_021130785.1 Homalodisca vitripennis
ACTTTAGCCATGGAAAGTGATGTGGTGGATTAATCCCATATCCTGGATACTCAATTAATGGCATAAACATGACTTTATCCAATGGATAAATCTTGTGAGATGTGGGATAAAATTAAGAACCAACTGGAAATTAGTGCATAACTGGAACTTGATCCATGGAAACCCAATCATGGAACAACACAACTAACTTGGAAATTTGTGCATAAATCTGACCCTTCTAGCCATTGAGGAAACTGATGTCGATAAAACCAACTGAAAATTAATGCTCATAACTGATACTTTAGCCATGGGAAAACTGATACTCGGTAATAAATCCCATAAACTGAAATTAACCATGCATAACTGAACATCTTGATGACCATGGACCGCATGGAGGAACCAATGTGAGAATATATTAATTAAAACAACTGGGTAATTAGTGTACAATAACTCTGGATATTTGTATCCATGGAACCAAATGCTGGAATAAAAAAGTAACTTGGGTGCAATTTGGTGACTCTGCAATAACATGAACTTTATAGCCATGGAAAAACCTCGGATGTGGATAAAACCAACAGGACCATTAGTCGCCATTAAATCTGATCTTTAGCCATGGAAATTGATGTCGGATATCAAACAAAACTCAACTGGAATTAGTGTGCTCATAGCTGACTTTAGCAATGGAAACATGATTTGCATTAAAAAACCAACTGGGGAATATTAGTTGCACAAACTCGACTTTAAACAATGGAAAACTGGTGTTATGATTGGATCCATTAACATACACCGAACTGGGATATTAACTTGCATATACTGGACTTTTAGCCATATGGAAATGGAACCTGGATTGCATAAAAACCAACTGGACATTAGTGCACACGCTGATTTTAGCCATTGGAAACCGATTGATGAGGAATGTTATGCAGGATATAACCAACTGGAATTAGTTGCATACATTAACTAGAACTTTAGCCATGGAAAACACCTGTATTGCATAAAAACCAAAACTGGACATTATACGTGCTCCACAAAGATCTGAACACGTTTACACAATGGGATAAATCTGATTGTCGGGATATAAAAACCAAACTGAGATTAGCACAGTGTTTCTTTCTAAGTTGTTTAAATTCTTAAAGTGATGTTTTTATAAACCCATCCTTAAAGCAGAGTTTGTACTCTGAGAATAACTGGCGGAGTTACGAAAGAAACCATCACGATGGAGATTTCAATAATGATTGTACTTGGTTTCAATTTACGAATTAAACGTTCAATTCAGCGATGTTATTCTTTGCCATCATGGTTTAACTATAAAACCAACGTAAAAAAACTTTATTTGTATCTTATATAATTTTGAACGTTTTACTCAAACAATATAGAGTTTTTCCTTGGGCCAAGTGAAAAACATTATGTTTCACTACTTCTCAAGGCCCATTTTTTTTTTTTTTATTTTTTTTTTTTCCCCTTTTTGTTTCCCTTTTCTTTCTACAAACCCTTTTAATTAAGGGTTACACCAAACTGACGGGAGGAGGACCGCAAAAATTTTAAGAACGCCCTGTCGAGCCCCTTTATATGATTGAAATTATGATTACCAATAGCACTTTTATTATTAAATAAACAATTGCAATTTCGCTTTTTGACTTTTTGAAAATCTTAAAATTTTTCCCCTTGTCATTCGGAAGGGGCAGAGGTGCAATTCAGCACATTTTGATATTCTGCACAAGAAGAGAATTAGATTGTCAGGTTTTTGTTTGCATCTACATCGCGGAATAAAGAAGCCGGTTTGAAAAACATTTGCTCTATGCTCTTATTGCCTTCTTTACGATTATTATCCACTGTTTATTTCAACAAAAAAATCTGAAAAGTTTTTGTATATATTACAGTAGTGAAAAAGATAAACTATTATTATAATTTCTAACAAAATCGCCCGAACGACCTCGACCAGAATGTTAGATCCAGGATCTTCTAATCTCGTTGACAAACAGAGTGTAATTGGAAATTGGTTGGTGTTAATTTAAGCCTCGAATATTAAATTTAATCACTTATACAATTTTAAACATTTGTTTTTATTGTTATACGTATCACGTGGTTGGGGATGGATTTGTAATTTTGGATTTATAATTCCTATAAATGTAATTTTTGTTCGGGTTTTATTTTTACCGTTTTTAAAATAATAGATTTATTCTGATGCAAATATTTTCCTCATTCCAGTTCTAAGCTGGGATTCGAAGAATCTTTTTGTTTAAAATTAAAGACAATACAGTTTTTGTAACTTATTTTCTTGTATTTCTATTTCTTTCCGTCGCATAGTAATAATCAACTTTGGAAAACAAGGAAGTGTATTTACATCTATTTTATTAACTTGATAGACCAGTTTTATTCCATTTAATGAGTTTGCAAATCAATGAAGTGTTTACTTAGCTTACAGCTCTTTTCTGTGTATGGATTCGATTTTATTAATCGTTAATATATTATAACAAACAAATATTATTTACACAAACAATTATTTTTCCTATGATACCAAACCATTAAAAAAAATTCACTATGAAATTAGTCGTTATCCAGTTGTTTTATTGATATCCTTTAAATCTTTTGATGCAGTTCGAAAAAAATGAAAATCTTTAGATAACATGCTTTCAAAAAATCAAAAATCGATTTAAAATCTTATTGTTTACTTTTCCAGCCACCTGTACATTAAATTAGCGTCCTGATCTTTTTTTTCGTTGTGTTTTTTTTATACTTAGAATTTAAAACACTATAACTTGTACACGGCCGCTATATCCATTGACCTAATCGGAAAAGCTTTCGTGATGATATAATTATTTTTAAATTTACAAAATTGTTTCAACCAAAAGAGGGCATTGGCGTCGAGGGTTCTATTTTCATGGAAGGGCAGGTCATAATTTAGTTGCAAGTCACCAATGCGTACAACAATCGTAGCGTCATGCGTGACAAAAGAAAAACCTCTGCAAATGTGCCAACTTCCTGGAAGGACGAGAAGGGTGTGGTTTTGTAAATATTCAGAATAACAAAGTTCCTGCCCTTCTCTCTTGGTGAACACTGAACTAAAATAATTATATTACAGTACAGACACGTTTCTTCCTGCCTACTACGCGGTCGGTGTGATATACAAATTTTGGAATTGGTCTATAATTATTTCGAAATAAGATCTTTCCTGGTACAACGAAAATGTAACTGAAGATAGTTTCCAAGTAACCAGCGATTAATTTTAGTAGGAAAAAAATGCGACATTATTTTTAGGAATCGTACAATATTTTGACAAAACTGCTAAGTTTAAAAGTTCATAAATAAAATGGATCGTAAATATAAACTGAAACAAAATATTACTTAAAACTTAATTTGTCCAATATTGCAATACAATCAATATGAAATATTGATTGAATTCTGTTGTTTATATTATACAACAATATGAAAAAAAAATGATTTTTAATAAATTTCAAAAACATGAATCGGAAAAAGCCTGTACAAAAATGTTAAGCAATACCCCAGTTCAGCCTGTTATTAAATTGGGAACCGATGTAAAATATTTCATTTGAACATATCTATAATTCTTTAGTCTGGACACTTTGTTCACATAATTTTTAATAAAGTTAGAAGTGTTGTAGAACATTAATTATATTTAATTCCTGCCACTGTTGTGTCAATTTGAATAAATTTTAATTGAAAATAAATACAATTTCGGGCAATCTATATATCAAGATATTTTCTCAGAAACTAACGGTCCGATTTCGATATTGTAAATGTAATGACAGTTCCCACGAACACAACAATACTGTCTTGGAAAGTCCTACGTCCATTTAACTTTTGTTACACATTGCACTCAGTTCTTCACAAGTCCGGTGATGGTCTAGTGGCTAGGATACCTGGCTCTCACCCAGGAGGCTCGGGTTCGATTCCCGGTACCGGAAGTATCTTTTTGCACAGCAATAGTGATACGTAAAATAATGGCTGTTCTTATTAATGCATTTTCCTATTGCTATGAAAAATTATTTTATTACGTTATGAGTTGATTTTATAAAATTACATTTCTCATTGTGTAATACATTTTGAAAAAATGTAAAAACTTTTTATTTCGAAAATAATTTGCTAGTCTTAAATAATTAATCATATTGGTAGAAAGCCATAATATCATATTTGTAGATTAACTAACCCTTTGTGTGAGGGGGGGGGGAGAGAAAACAAACTTCAACAATGATAAATTATTACTATTTTTGTTAGACTGATAAAATAATGGTTAGTATGGACAGATTAACACATTTGATTAATAATTCAATATTCCGAAGCGTTTAAATTGGGTCAAATGGGTAGTAGTCTGTATGATTAATGGCGTTACAAGTTGATACATGATATTGCATAAACAGCTTTTCGTAATGAATCTCTGAGGTGATATAATTTTATTGTTACCTTTAACTAGAAAACACAAAAAATGTTGGTTTATACATATATGTACAGAACTATTTATGATAATTTAACTTAATAAATAAAAGATTATTATATATGTTGTAGAGAATATGTGGTTTTCTTAGTATCTTCCTAGAACAAAAAGGACTCAAATTGTTAACTACAAAAACAACAAGCAATAAACATTGTGAAACTGTGTACACGCCATGCGTATAAATAATATATATTTAATGGAGACCATATAACAAAAACTAGGACCAAAGATGACGGAGATAGCATTCTTATAATGTAGATTAAAAACAAAGATAGAGTTGGTTCTCTATTGAAGATGGATCAATTGGCTTTTAAATGAGATAGTTTTGAAGTTATATTATTTTATAAATCCCATGAAAAATAAAAACAGAATTTTTTTTATCACTCAACGAGGAATGTATTCATTTAAAGAAGAACATTTAGCCAATTTTGAACGAGTAATAATGCCCAAATAAAAATGACCAACATAAAAAAAGAGAATTTTTACTGTAAGTACCTACATGAGTGGAAAAACATTTAAGAGGTGAGATGTTTTAAATTATATGTTTATAAATCAAATAATATTTAAATATATAATTTTTTAAAATTTCAAATTATGTAATATTTTCTTTTTTCCTAATTTTCTCTTTTATAACCTTAACTTCAACCGGTTATATTTTTAGCCTAATTATGAAATTCATTTAAATCCATCATCAAAAGTTTACAACTTCTCAGTGAAATGACAATAGAATTTTTTCTGTCTGCAGGAAAGGTTTTTAAAAACCATGACAAAAAAATATAAATAATTTGTAACCAGTTTTATTACATTGAATTGAATTTATTAGCTGGTCAAAGAACATACTAGTTACTACTACCGCCTGTCATCTAAAACTGCACAAACCTCAGTACTGTTGGGTGTAGCAGGATATAGTTGCATATTTATTTACAGGCGTTCCTGCAAATAGAAGAGAACCATTTCGCTTTTCACTTCATTATTCTATCGTCGTAATCATAATATTTTATTGACAAATAGGCAATATTTTAATATTAGTGGTAGTGTTGAGTCAGTTAAATTTGCAAATATATTTTGTAACAACAAAAAGTTGACTTACAATAAAGAAAGCTGTTGAGCATTGTCAAGTACTAAAAGTAATTGTTTAATGAGAACTCAAGAATGTTTAAATTCATTGTCTGACGCCTCTTCTTTATTGGCCTCAAGACGTATTAATCCCAACTCAACGAGAATACGGCTTACGACTTTTCAGGGCATTACGAAGAACTTCTAACAATTAAAGGTGTTAAGCACATAATTATTCATAAAAAGCCTCTTGGAAACAACTAAACGGGGTCGTTTCTCTGTTATTTTCACAAACTAGAGAAGGAAAAATGTTCATAAACGATTTCATTTACTACTAAAAAGCAATCACTACTTTACAAAGATTGGCTTTTGTACCACTCAATATTGTATTTGAAGTATTTTACGATTACTAATAATGTAGTTTTATACAGTTTACAATTTGTATAAGTGAGATATTACTATGCAAATAAAAAGTATGCAAATTATTGAACTGGACATTACTGTAATTCATAATAAGTGGATAAGTGCATAATAAGAAAAGCTGCACAGCAACATGATATGCACCCTATGGTCTGTGAGTAAGATTTTGAAAATTAATAAATACAAACCATTTAAAAGTTCATTTAGTCCAACAGTTAAGTGAGGATGATTACGACAGAAGAGTTGAGTTTTTGTGAACTTGTGATGCGCAAATGTGATGACAATAGAGATTTTCTGACCAACATACTATTTCTGATGAGGCAACTTTTTTTCCTAAATGGGCAATGTTAACAGGCACAATTGCCGTTACTGGGCTAGTGGAAAACCCACATTGGATTTCTGAGTCCATTCACAGCAACACACAAAAACTGAACGTATGGTGTGGAATTTTAGGTAACAAAAATTGTTGGACCCTTTTTCAATCAATGGAAATTTTAAATGCCGAACTTTTACTACAATATGCTCCAAAAATGAAATAAATCCCAGCTATTCAAATTGCATCAGGAGGGAATACTTTGATAATGTATGGTTTCAGCGCAGGATGGTGCTCCACCCCATTATGGGAGACAGGTAAGAGAGTATTTGGATTTAAGGTTTTCCTCATAAATGGATTGGCCGAAAGAGGAGAAATCGAATGGCCTCCAAGATCTCCGGATTTGTCACCAATCGATTATTTCCTATGGGGTCATTTAAAAATCCAATGTTTATTAGAAGAAAGCCTCATAATTTGGAAGACCTAAGAAAACAGGATTATAGAGGAGATTGCTTTGATAACTGAAGAAATGTTAGGCAACTCTGTCGGAATCATTTTTACACAAGATTGGCTCATTGTCAAACCGTTAGAAGGAACACAGTTCGAACAATTGCTTTGACACCAAATGCAGGTAAAACGTTTGTTGTAAGACTTTTCTAACAGCATACATTATTTTTTATTTGTAATAAGAAATCAATAACATAAGTATTTCCATAATTGTACTTGTAATAAAAAACTGGTAAATTTGTACTATGAAACCACAGCTTTAAAATAAATTGTTTATTTTATTTTAATTGAACATTTAAAAAATGCTTAAAAAAATTAGTTGTAACACATTTTGTGGCAAGAACCATGTTTAAAATTACATTGTTGAACATCAGTAAATTTTCAATACTAAAATGCTCTATTTTCTGATAGAATAATTCCTTTGAGATGCGGTTTGTGGCATTCAATTCAGTAAGCTATTACCTTTAAAATTATGTATCACAAGGTATAGGCTTCCATTAAGAATATTCACGATACCCTCGGCCAGGACGTCCCCCGTTGGTGTGACATAACAAAACATTGTTCCAAAAAGTAGATGCCCAATCTCTATCACGATTGTAAGAGGTTTCAAATTTATATTTAAATTATTAAAGGATATATTTGGGTGTTTCCAGACATAATATACACCCTGTATTTTGGATGAATGATGAATTTGCACCCTGGAATCCGTTAAGATTGAGTATTTTGCTGGCTACTTCTACCTATTACCACTACTACATCACTTGCAAGTCAGGATACCAGGTAACACCCTGATGAGATGCCAGTGCAGTGAAGAGAAAGTGGATTCGATGGTGGCCATTGCTTTCCATGATTGTAGGACTGTAGGTCCACGCTTAGTTTGACGAGGGTGGCTGACGTTACTTTTCTGCAGGGTAGGACAGTTAGTCCACGCCGACACCTGTGGACTAACTGTCCTACTTTTCAAAACTGACCTGGCCGTGCATTAGTTTTTCTACCTGCACTTATTCTTTATTTTGGTCAGTGATGCTTCCACTACATTCGCACAGTGTACTGCTAAAGCAGCAAATATTAACAACAGTTTACTCAAACTATCACATATGAAGTGGATTACTAATAGGGATTATATCTTAACGAATTCCATATAGCATTATATTACTATCTGATTAATTTGGTTGGCATTGTCCTAATGAATCATAAACATCTACAGTAAGTTTGTATTAGTTATTCCTTATATTGGACCATCGTTTGTATAATATTGTATATACCAGTAGATACTATAATCGTTACAGACATTCTTAAGTTAGAAATGGCGTAACTAACCTGACTTTATTTTATGTATATAATTTCGTTTCATTCTTTTTGCAGCTGTCTTATGTAGTGTACTGAAAATTATTTAGCAGAAATAGAGCTTAGATCTCGAAACATCCATTCAAGTGCTGCAGTGTGAGTACGACGATCCCTTATCAACCCGTGAGTCGGACAGTGGGTCCCAGGCCGGGACCGTGGACCTACTGTCCACCCCTTAATAAGAAGTAGGTAAGAAATGTTTCCGGCAGTTTTATGACGTGGACCTACAGTCCGTTTTACCGCTTTCCATGCAACACTACCTAATTATAAATCTGATGGAGAACAGAACTTCCGGGACGACTGCAGTGGAGAGCACTGCAGTTGATAGAATGTGGATTTGAGGGTAGCAATTGCTTTCGATGTAGACCACCCATTCACTTAACCAAGCTCTTAGCTTTAAAAGTTGTTTCATAATCGAACATCCAATTTTGATACTCCAAGAGGGTTATTTTCACTTTCAGAAAGAACTAAAGGTCACAAAAAATAAACATGTATGATTACAGCATTCTTTTATTTAATTTTATAAACCGTAATTACGGCGCAAAAGAATAAATCCACTCTGGTTCGATACAGTCCATACATCGCACTAAAGGAACAACTTGGCTTCGACAGAAGGAGTAGCAGTCGGGTAAAGTAATACAGATTGTGAAACAAACAACAGACAACATTGACTGACAGGGATATGTACGGATATACAGATTGTTAATGATACTGGGCTAATTGTTGTTGGACACTGTTGCCTAGCAACCGGGTCGTGGGGTCCCGAGAGAGCCTCGCTCGGCTGTGAGTGAACTGTTACCCACCCAGGAACTGCACAATCTCTTGAAACAAGACAGTTAGCCTGATTGCTCTTGGCTGACACATATTAGTTAGTAAACGTGCCAACGCTTTGCATGCGCTTTACATGGTTGGAGCGTACTTTTACGCGTACAACCTATACAAATAATAAACATAGCTGTTAACAAACACACATAAAAAAGAGTTTATTAAGTCGCTTGGTTAGTTGTTTTTATGTAACAACAAAATCTTAATTCTTAATACCTTTGATCAACGACAATCCAAAATATATAGATGCCAGTTTACAGTATATTGCTAATCGACAATACTAGGCCTGGCCGTCGGATAGCGCCCTGAACAGTCGTTCCAGTGAAATTTCCGGATGATTTTGTGGTTAATTTTTAATTTGAAAGATGATGCATTCGTTTATAAATTATTACTGTACTGTAATTATTGCACTAAGAAAGTAAATTTACACGGCAAGGTAAAATTCTAAAAAATATTACAACTAATAAAATTCGGTTTAGCGTTCAACCAAAATTTAAATTCCGTAGTAGGATGTTGAATAATGTCATGATACTACGTAATGAAATATTACAAAAAGCTTAATTCCGACTTTTTTGTCCTGTTGGCAAATTTATTTCATTGATTCACTAAACGTTTAAACTATATATATGAAAAAATATACATATTGAAGCCAATTACATAACACGTCTTATTAAAATATTGAACATAAAAAGAAAGAAAGTAACAATAAAACTGTAATAAATAACTGTTATAAACCTATAAAACATTGATATTATTTTTAGCTTTTTCCCGAACTAACCACCCGTCTGCATTGAATATGTACTAATATATAAATAATTATTTATTATTTCAAATTTACTACCCATTTGTAATTTTTCGAAATACATTTTTTTCTGAAGGACAACGATAATGATTTTTTGGTTTTCAAAATTGTAAAATTTTCTCAAGAAATGTAGTGTAAACTTTCTTTTACAGATTTATTTTTAAGCTATATACAACAATAAACAGAAAAATGTACCACTTACTTCTGATCCCGCCAAATAAAATGAAATTTTATAATTTGTTGTATATTTTTACTCGTTGTTTTGAAACCATCCAATTTTAGCGCTGGATAATTTAGTTCTAATTAAATAATTAACTGCACAGTTTTACTGATGTATGACTAACAGTTATGAATTTTGTATATAAATAAAAAAAACACATATGCGCACAAACGGACAAATATAAAGTACATAAAATGGGACTCTAAAAAACCTTTTAATTTTTTAATTCACTTATATATGCAATAATTATTACACAGTTTCTATTTTTGAAACCTTATTCAGAGGTGAGGAGTGATTGGGTTGGGTGGTTGACGGTGTGTTATTGAGTCAATCTATACAATAGATTCGAGAAAGCAACCGGAAAATTACCGCTGAATTGTATTTAGAACAAAATATATTATAAAAAGAATAAAAAATAGATATCTAGTTAAGAAAGTCAGACTACAAACATATTTATTTTTTATAGAAAGTTACTACAATGTTATACAAAGATCTTAAACGTCAAAAGATCTTAAGGTGTTAAAAAACCCTTGCTATTTCTTACTTATTTATTGTTTACAAGAATGATGAGAAATTACAGTTATTAGGTAACCAAAGGTGACAATGATTTATGAACGGTCACCAGCATAAAAACTTAATACCATAACGTTTCGACATCAGCAATTTGATCTCTTCCTCACGTGGATAACTAACATGACATACAACTACAATACAAGTTGCCACGTATGTGAGGGATCGCAACAAACAACGTATGTCCTTAATACATTCTTTGTCTAAGACACGAACTCAATAAAAACACACTAATATTAAACACTAAATTGAAAAATTCAGGCACAATAGTCTGCACGCTATAACCAACCACTGACAAACTTCCATCTTGTAGATAAGTCCATAAATTACAACAAGCATCCCACATTACTCGTACTTTATGGAGGACCCTGGAAGGTCCAAGCTGTCAATATTGATTCAAAGGGTTGTCACTGACAACGTTCAGAGTTTGGAGACAACTTCGCTTCCTTCCGTTATATAAGTGTTTATGATGAAACTTTGATGGAGATGATATTAATAGCGCTTAGCAGTGACGTAACTAGGAATTGGCTTTAGGGGGATGAATCTGATTTAAGAGCACACCACATCGAGGATATGGAATCAATCTGATTAAATATAACTTTAAATAAATTATAAAGGTTAGATTCAAGGTAAAATGTTTCTTAACAAATAGTAATAATTTAATGTTTTATTTTTGTTTTTACGGATTTTAGGGGTGCTCTATTCCGTCCAACCCCCCATTTAGTTACGACAGTGGCGCCTAGAACATGTGACATAAGAGTATGGTAAACATTGGTCCTTCCTTATTGGTTGATGGTGACCGGTCTGCCAGCCTGTGAATTAAAGGTTTACCAGAATTCACTATTAGATTTATTTTTTCTAGTTCTGTACAATTAAACAAAAATAGATTTTAAAAGGTATATTTTATTACTCCTGTGTTTCTGTATACATACATCGGAGATTACTAACTGAACAGTTTCTTTCATCTGGAATATCAAGGTGTTGACGCTGATTCCTGAAAAGGTCCACGAACTCTAATTACAGACCAATTTCTGTAATAGCAAAGGATTCCAAAGATATTAAAAAAATATATTCTCCGCATTTTCTCAAGAGATAGTTTTGCCATTTTATATCGTGCATGAGCACGTCTTCATACTTGTCGAAACTTGTAGTCTGCCGTTTTAAAATTTGGCATCAAACTGGTCCTGGATATAGTGGAACTTAACAAATTTCTCCATAATCTATTTTTCAAAAAGCTTTCATTCTTAGTTTTTACGGACCTTTCTCGCATATGTTCTTCGGAATTTGGGTACAAACTAATGGATCTAAACAAAGATCTCATACTGAAATAGTATGTGACATTTCAGCCTCATCTATCAAGTAACTCGAGAATAGTTGTTAATTTAAATTTTATCCTTTATTATTTTTTACTACAGTAAATATTTATGTATATCATGGACCTTGCTTTTTTTGGCATCTATGATGAATTTTATTTGAGACTAAGTGTTTAACTTAGGACTGTGTAACATTTATTTTTCACCGCTCCAAGTTCAGTTTTTTGTGGCAGACACCCTTAACCCCACGAGATAAACTAACATGGTGAGTAACATAGGACCAGAATTCTGAAAAATATCACAGTCAAAAACAGTTATGAAGTTCAAGCCTGTGCTACTTTCAAAAATAGTGTTTAAACAAGCTAAGTTCAAAAAATAAATCATAAAACCACATGCAATTTTTCATATTCTTAAAAAATTTCCGAATCTATTCAAACATATTTCTTTGCAAGCAATTCCACTACTTCTTATCATAGATTCACACAACACTATATATATATATAATATTCTAGAAAGTAACTTATATGAAATGTATAAACACGAAAGACTTGACGCGAAGAGCCTTCGAATAAATAGACTCGTCGTGACATGTCTCTCACTTTTTTTAAACGTTATATTGTTAGTGGCAGTATTAGGGCAGTGTTACACTCATGGGTGTCAGTGTTTTGACATGTGGGAGAATACATGGTTATGATTCTACATTATAACCGGCGTAGAAATTATTTCCATAACTTAACAATAATTGGAAAGTAAAAATTCATGTTTAACATTTTCAGCCCGTCCAAAATTCACAATACATGAAGACAGGCAGAAGGAAAATTATTAACTTTTTAAGATGTATTTTTTAAATGAAATTCTTTATTTTTCAAAGTTACGATTGTACTTATAGATTTCAGCCATACAAAACAATATGCTTGTGGTTCGGCCCTGTACAATGTTATTACAAGAATTATGAAAAATCTAAGACTGGAAAAGGAAAAGAGGAAACATTTTAAAGGAATTCCTGAAAAAAGTGTTTACTTGTATTCGAAAATAGTGGAAATAACTGGACGAAAACGTTAGTAAGATGAGCCAATGAGATTTTTGCTCAAAATAAAGAACTTATACGTACAAATTTTAATATTGTTTAATTTGAAATTGTTACGAAATTCAGAAAAAAAGAAAAGGATCCAGCGACTGAATGTAGTAAGTACGGGAAAAGTGGTAAGAATATCAAGTTTTGACATGTAGGGAACAGAGAGAAGAGGTTCAGACTCAAAGCTCCCTTCTTAACATGTTCCAAGCGGATCACATTTCTCATCAGCTGTCTCGGAGCAGGAGGTATCGTCATGTTACTTGAAGTCCTCTTATTTACTCGCATCCACACATTATCACGTCTTAGATGACTACTTTGGGTTGTTTCCCCCCCTCATGGGGATAAGGTGGAAGTTTCTTCGCGTACTCATATTTTCACCTTTGTACTATTTTATCTCTGTAGTTTAAGGTAATGGGATCGGATGGATTTCGGTTCGAATAATTTTTTTCGATTTTTAATGAAAATTTTGATGACAATCCTCTTGCAGAAGAGGAAAAATAGAAAAAAAGTGTTTTGATCAATCTCCAAGGAATGTTTGATATCATATAACCATCCCCCCTCCATTAAGAAAAACAGTTAAGGATATTAACGAAATAAGGATTGAGTGACATGCCTTTTATTATAAAACATAAATTCATCAAGAAAAATTATTTCAAGTAGAAAAATAACATTCTTTTTTTGAAGTTTATTTTTAACGATGGAAGGATTGGGAAGGAAAACAGGATTTTTTCCGGACATTTGCTATCGTCCAGTGAAACAAAAAAATCATTAACACTACGTTTCGAGATCTGAAAATCTTATCTCTTCTTCAGGCAAATAACTAACCTAATACATAATTACAAGCTAGGTTAAAAATATGTATAGGATTGAGTGACATGCCTGTTATTATAATAAAAAAATAAATTCCTTAAAACAATTATTTCAAGTAGAAAATAAATTCTTTGTTTGAAGTTTATTTTTGACGATGGAAGGAATGTGAAGGAAACAGTATTTTTACGGACATTTTGCTATCGTTCAGTGAAACAAAAAAATCAGTAACACTACGTTTCTAGATCCGAAATCTTATCTCTTCTTCAGGCAAATAACTAACCTAATACATAATTACAAGCTAGGTTAAAAATATGTATAGGATTGAGTGACATGCCTGTTTTTATTATTAAAAAAAAAATAAATTCCTTAAAACAATTATTTCAAGTAGAAAATAAATTCTTTGTTTGAAGTTTATTTTTGAAGATGAAGGATTGTGAAGGAAACAGGTTTTTTCCGGACAATTGCCATCGTTCAGTGAAACAAAAAAATCAGTAAACACTACGTTTCTAGATCTGCAATCTTATCTCTTCTTCAGGCAAATAACTAACCTAATACATAATTACAAGCTAGGTTAAAAATATGTATAGTTTTTTATTAAGTGCAAGTTTTAGAGTTATTGAAGTTGACACACAACATGGTGGTTGTGATTCCTGACTTAGGCGTGCCACAACGCTTTGGTATGATTTGTTTGTTATTAAGCTATTTATTTTTATAAATATTTTTACATATTACAATATTTATAAAATTGAATACAAAAAATATGGAACGAAAATTGAAAATTGGTGTATAAATATTCTCAACCATGCTCCCCATTTTTAATTTAAATAGTTTTAAATCAAAAATTACCTAATTATAATATTAAATTAAAATATTACCTAATACCTTTTGCAATTGCAATCTCCTTGTCTGCAATGTTATACCAGGCTCAGAAAACCTCAGGAGCCACTTTGGTTAACTTGTACCTTCTGGTTGAACCTACACAACTTAACACCGAATATCGATGTGTCATTTACCTCTGGTCAATTTCGTAGAAGTCCAAGACCGTCACATCACTAACTGCAAATTTCAAGATATAGTGTAAAAGTGTGGATCGATAGGTATTACGGAGGATGGCTGTTGGAGTGGGTGGAGTTCCCTTACTTTAAAGTGTTTGAAGTACGTTCCCCTACCCTCTTTTACAGAAAAGCGACTGAAAAAGAGCAAGTTTTTTTCCTCCCTTTTTTCCAAGTTAACATGACAGAGGTATAAACCCCATTATCCCTTTTCAAGGCGTCTCGACAGGAGACCAAACCAACCTAACCATCTGATAATACTATCACTCCGGAAGCAAGCACGAAGGTTATTTTAGGATTAAGGGCAATTATAGGTTTCCTTAGCTTGTTGTCCCAAGTGAAAACACAGCCTCAAAGAAAGGCTGAAGAGAAGATTTGAAATTTTTGACAGTATAGATAAGTATATAGATTTCAGTTAAATGTAAATTTTAATGACATTTTTATCAATAATCGTTCTTTGAAGGAAAAAATTCAGAAAATAAAAACACGTTTTCTCCAGTCATGTTTTATTTACATATAGTAAAAATTCACATCCTTATTTTTCTTTGCTCTATCTATAAAACTGTTTGAACCTAACTGGAAGATGTCCCAAAAATTCTGCTTCAAAAGCCTACCACTTTCGTGGGATGATGTTCTCAGAAAAGGTATTTTAAAGACCCGTTTTCAATGTTTTAAAAAACATTTTGTCAAAAAATATCTTAACCGATTACATCACCAAGGCGACGCGATTTGTCGCGATGGTGAGATGATGACACTTCATGTGCTGCTCTATGTACGGGAAAAGACTAAGTCTGCATGGAGTTTTAATTGGAAAATTAAAATTAGGAAGTTTTTGGCGCGACAAAATATGCCAACATCCGATTCTGCTTTGTGTATTGGGCAATCATAATAGTTTTGTGAAGGTAACATGACATAACTTTTTGGGCATTTATAAGGGATTACTCTTTTTCTGGGATTAGTAAAACGTGTCCCTCTTTTTCTGGGATTAGTAAAACGTGTCCAATTTTTTAGGCTTGCTCAATCTGAAATATCGAAATACAAACGTGAATACAACAATAAATTAGGATTGTTAAATAACTTTATTTAGCCTACGTAACGTAGTATTTACCCCAAGCGTAAGTAATTCAGTTAAAGAGTGCTAAAGGTAATGTAAAGAACAATTAGGACTGTAGCAAAGAAACAAAAGGCAACCCCTAATCAAAGGATCGTGGATCCTTTACATGATGGCTGCTACAAATGGTACATGCCTTTAAAGCTCTATTGAAAAACAACGATATTGGAGTTGGTTGTAAAAACAACCTTAATTTACATGCATTTGGGCATGTGGGCTGTTGTATTTATTGTACAGTACTGTAAACACGTTGATATAGCCTACGTAAAAAATATCTTAATATGAAGGAAAAACTATTTTTACGGACATTTGATATAGTTCAGTGATACAAAAAAATCAGTAACGCTACGTTTCAAGATCTGCAATCTGATCTCTTCTTCAGGTACCTTTATATGATGTCATAGCGATTTTGTGACTACAATTTGCCTAAGGCCTAGAAATGAATATTAAAAAAAAATTAAAATGGGTATAAATCTAAATATTTAAACGATATCGTGTACTATCTATTTAAAAATAAAATTTATATTACTTTTTAAGCCACCACAACTCTATCACCAACAGCCCGCGTATCTCAACTTGCAATTGCTTTTCAAATCAAATGTTGTCCAGTAAATTACAAATAAATACACATAAAAAAAAAAACTAAACCTAAAAGATAAAGAAAAAACTTAATAACAAATTAATTATTCTTACTTAATGCACACAATATCTTGCGAGTATATATTTAATATATACAGTACCTATCAACTTGTTTACAGTTTTCACAAGAAATTACTCTTATGACTTGTAAGGGGAGGTCATTGAACAATTTGGTACCGAAGTACGAAAAGCCCCTCCTCCCCATCTCTTTTACTTTGGGAAAAATGGAGATTACCGTTTTGTCAGATGATGCGTTCAGAGACCTCCTTCCGGTATAAGAGCCTCTCCTTTAAGTACTGGGGCTCTTTAAGGATAAGAGCTTTGCGAGTCATGCAACATGTCAGCATTTTACATACCTACCACTTTCATGGACATATAAAAGATGAGATAAGATTACTAGATTCACGTAACAACTAGTGATACTCGTACAACAAAAATGTTAAATTTGTCTTCGAGGTCCTACATTATAACTATTTGTACAGTTAAGTTAAAATATTAATTTACACAATTTGCCATATCGTATTTAAGACGGTTACGAAAAATATTATTATATCAAAACCTGAGTTATGAACCAGTATTCAGATCTTTTACACTGTACAAAAAAATGTGTAACATAACATCATAAACAGAGTTGTTTCAATAAAAATGGATGAATTTTAAAATTTTATAAAAAAAATGATATCCCTTCATCAGCTATATTAGAAGCATAACTCAAATTTTGTTCTTAAGTATTCGTATAAAAATAAAATCAACAAAAAATTATATTCCGGTACCGGGAATCGAACCCGAGCCTCCTGGGTGAGAGCCAGGTATCCTAGCCACTAGACCATACCGGACTTGCTTCTGCTTGTAAGTTACTTACTTCTAAAGGTTTTGGGACGGTTAAAATATCAAATATTGAAAAATAAAATGTATTGAATACATAAAAAAAGCTTGTGGGGAACAGACATGAATGGCTAATCCACAAGATCCAAACTTCTATAATAGCGAACCTATATTATATGATGTGACAATTAGTCAGTAAATACTAAGATGCTTACGTTTATTAAAGCTGTTGGGACGGTTAAAAATATAAAATATAACCATCTGCATTGAATGCATAAAAATAAAGTTAGCTGTTTCTAGTGAACATACATGAATGAATACTAAAGACTAAATGATCATTCATTCATAACAATCGAGTTTTGTGAGAAACGAAAAAATAGTAATATTTAAGTTGATTTAGTTTCAATAACTCCATCTTAACACGAGAATACGGGTTGAACTAGGTAGAAAATGGATCCATGTCGGTATTCACGTCCAGTTTCATATGAATATGAAAGTTAATATGAAAGTTGCATATGAAGTTGTAGTCTCAGAAACGATAAAACGTAGAAACCCCACTGGAAAGATCACAGCGCGATCCAACGGCAAAAGTAGTGAATTCTGTATAATGGTCCGTCACTAACCAAATCGGCCAAATTTAATTTAATTAGGTTTTGGTTGATTAGCAAACATAAAAATGATCAACATTCTAGTAGTTTGTTGGGTCAGATTCCGTATATGCCCCCAACGCTTAAACTTTTTTCAATGACCTTAGAACGTTATAAAACGATGTAGTTGAGTAACAGAACTAACATTCCATCAATCAACAAGCATTTCCAGGTCTTGCGGTCGGCATTGTTGTCGCTGTTATCTTATCTATCTCGAGAATCCCGATTACGGCAGGCCGCGCGGCATCACATGATTATTTAAGTTTTTTGCACGGTACATAATCGCCTTTCCATTACAATTCAATTTATATTTCTGATCAACCCCTCTAGAATTTGGTATTTTTACTGATAGGTACTATCTCGAGGGATGTTTTTTCTTTCGTTAACATCAGCGCGGGGCAAAGGTGCTGCCGAAGTCCGCTTTGATGGCCGGAGGCACTCGCATTTTGGGTGGCGGAGCGTGATCAAGAATAAAAACAAGTTTTGTGTGTTTTTTCAATAAAGAGTTTAGTTTTTGTTTGGAGAAATGTAGGGGTGTGGTCGATATAATACGTAAGTACCCTTTTTTTCTTAGCTAGTAACCAATTGTAATTCATTATAATCATCCGTAAATGAAAAATTAGCGTTGAGGGCATAATGTTAGTTCTGTTACTGAACTACATCGTTTTATAACGTTCTAAGTTCATTGAAAACAGTTTAAGCGTTGGGGGCATATAACGGAATCTGACCGTTTGTTGCCATTAATATCAATCTTAACAGTTCTTTATTGCCGATGGACGAATTTGAGAGTATAACAATACTGCAGACAATGCCGTCGCTACATGTTACAAAAATAATATAGAACTAGGTTTCGAGGATTCAAATAAACCATTTCCGCAGGAATTAACATTGTAACTTTTAAAACTGGTTTATTAATGGTTTGCAAGACCAATCTCTCGTGGTTTTTTTTAAGGCGCTGGTTCTATGCACTGATATTGTTTAGACTCTGTCTCAAGTCTGCCTTGTTTTTGTTTGGCGTTTAACTGAAGAGCAAAAAATAGAGTTAAGTGCAAGAAAATTCAATTCGGTGTTTATTGTTGTAAACTTTTCTAAGAGCTCACGCTAATATAGTAAAAAGCGAGTTATGTGGAGAAATATCAATAACTAGTTGAAATAATTGCCAATAGGATGCTTCTGGAAGTAAGAGCCACGTGTTATAGAAATCAGGCCAAGTACCAAGCAGGCAATTACCTCATTTTAAGGTCATGATTGTTTTGAGTGGTTGTGTTGGTCGACTACTACACTTTCGTGAACCAACTTTCTATGTACTGTAATATGAATAAATCAATGCAGTATCTCTTGTGTGCCCTAGCCATAACGGGCTGTTTTTAACAACTCTTATAGTAAAAGAAAACTTTTGATTATAAAGAAGCTGTAAGAAACTGCTTTGACCCACCGATTGCCAATCAACGGATATCCGTTTATTTTATTTGACCCGCAGGCCCGCCCGCCCGCCCGCTTAATTTTATAATACGTAATCAATCAAGTATCGACCTAATTTATATACCATCGGAAAAGAGTTGCCAAACACAGCTCTGGTATTTTTATTGTTCTATGACAGCGAAGTAATTTCAGAATGACGTTTCTGTTATCTTTTTTGCAGAAAATATAGTTTCACCTACTTTTTTACTTTTGTAGGTGTTTTATAGTTTTTAACAGTATATTAATATTAATATATATAATATATATATATATATATATATATATATATATATATATATATATATATATATATATACAAAAATTTATGACCATTAGGTTATTAAAATTTTTTACAAAACCCCCAAAAATTGTTAGAATAACTGTTTTTATCAAGTAATTACACCTATTTTAGAAACGTGTAACAATTTTCATTTCTACTAACCATAAAAAATCAAAAACTTAGGGTTTCTCACAATTATTTATTTTTACAGTGTTCTCTAGGTTATTGTAAATAAAATTATACCTAGGTTTACAGTTTATAAAAATTTATGCAAATGTATGTGTTTTTGATCACAAAAACGCTTCTTCTACTACTTTTAGATTTGCGCTAAAAAAAATAAGTTTATTTACCTAAAGACTCCTATAAAACTATACACTTTCTTAAACATGACTACAATTTGTGAATTTTATGGTATCATGGAATTTGAAATTGATATACTGAACAATATTTTCAAGGCACAACCCTCCCCGTTTTTTATTGGAAAAATAGAATTCCCCAATAACCGTAAAAAATCAAATAATTTTCCAATTATTATTGTAATATACTGTTAATTGTGAAGAAAATGATATCAAATACAGTTAGGTTTACAGTATAAAACTACTTTTTACAGATTTTAGAAAGAAAGGTTGCAACACTGGGGAAAACGGCTTGGCGCTTAAGGAATATACTAAGGGCATTCGGAGTGTTAATACTAAAGAGCTGGAAGTTTTTAAAGTCCAATAATAAAAAATAAAAAAAAAATACAGGTAAAGTAAGTGTAAGGAAACCGTTTAGTAAATCTTGGATTAAAGTAGGATTTTATAAAAAGAAATCACTACAGGAAACTTTAAATATATTCTGAAGCTCAAAACAACAAAAGAAATAAAAAGTTTAAAGGAAGAAGATCTCACGAAGATGATTCTCTACCACACAGAAAAATTATAAAAGTTTATAAACTTTTATGTTGGTCTAGTAAACATGAGGTCATAATAAAGCCATAATCAAACAAACAAAACTGTAATGCGTAATGCGTTTTTTTATATCTAAAGTGTGTCTTTTATGTTGCTTAGTTTTATTTATTTTATATTTTACTACAAAAAAGTTAAACCAAATCTTGTATATCAACCTATTTAGTACTTTATTTTCCAACCTTTGTTTGCTTACTTTGTACTTGAACCATATTTTAAACAAATAGATACGGCAATTACCGCTATTGTTTACATAGCGCCTTTCTTGAAAATTCAACCGCCAAAAATGTATAATCTTGTCAAGCTGAGGATGACAAGTAACAATATAATTATTGTATAAAACCTAATTCATATAAAAATCATACTTCCAAGTAGTTAGGTGAAATAAATTTAAATATACAAAATGATTTATTCAGATTTTGTTATCTTCCTCAAATAAAGTTTTAGCTCTTAAACCGATTTATACTTATGGTCTTAATCTTTTTATATTGTTAAGTTAGATGATGTTGTCAATCAGCACTCTTTGATTATTTTTTTATATATTTTACTATTTACTGTGTGCCTAACTTTATGTCTTGCGTAAGTGTTGACACCTGAGGAAAATAAAACATTTCAATTCACATATACTCGTATAATGCTTCTGTATTTTTACATTTTCCGTGGCGGAACATTTCCGCAAGAAAGATATCTTTTAAATTATTAGTTGACATTTTCATTTGCAATAAGTTGATTTAAAATATATTACTGATGATAGCTGATAAAGCTGAGTGAATAAGTTATTGCAGAATTATTAGAGAATTCACATGCAAACACAACACTTGCAGATTATAGGAGATTTAGGTTTGTGTAAGCTAATGTGTCCTTGTAGTCAAAGAGAAAGTGTAAAAGAGTTCCGAAAATGAAAACGCTACAACATTTTATTTCATTGGTTTTCAAGTATTTTTTTTTTATGTTCTACATGTAAACATAACCTTAGGGACACAATCATGTATTGGGCTGTATGTTTTAGCATTCTCTTCAATTCCGGAAGTTTTATAAATTGCAAAATAAACAATTTTTAACGACAATGTTGTACTACTGTACGTAATTACAGTGTTAATATTGTTAATTACTATGAATAGCAGCGTAAAGAGCTGTACGGTTAGAGTACAAAGTTATAGAAAAATTACTGATATTGGAATTGACTGTTCAGAAAATTCCAAATCATGAGGTGTGCATAAATTCATTATTATTGAATACTTTTTAGTCAAGAAAAATCTTGAGTATAAAATATTCCAATCTTCAAACTACGAGGGGAGGAATAAATAAAAAATGTAAGCTAAAAACTTTCAATCTTTAATCGTGGTTGGATACTCTCCGAAAAACTTTACAGAGGTGGTAATGTGACTTAAGATTCTCACCTATATCTTTTAGCAAGTCATTAACATTTTTATTGGCAATAATACTTGTTATTTTATATAATTATACATGGTTACGCTATTTAAAAAACTATTTATTGGCCTGTTCTTCGTAATTTTAAATAAAACCCCAAGACATTGGTAGAGATACGCTAATATTTGGAATACCGAGGCTGTATAATCGATCTCTCGTTTAACCTCTTAAGTTCGTGCAATCGATTACAAAGTTGGGTAAATATTTGTATGTTTAAATTCTTTGGTACTTAAAACATATTTCCTGAATACAGAAAAGAGGGGAAATGTTTGATCATTTCACGTGAAATTACGGGTAATTAAAGTAAGCAATATAAGTAACTTTTCTCAGGCCCAAATGAAAAATGGATATTGTGTACATATGTAAAAATTATAGCTTCAGGGTGTGACATGACGTTTTTATTTATAACAATATAGAATTTAGTAAAAAATATTAACATCAGTTACAAAACAAATATTACTCCCTGAAAATATAAAAAAGTACCTAATTTAAAAATGAATAAAATTTTACTGACAGTTATTAAAAGGTCACAAATGAGAATGCGATTGTAGTGGAACATAAATGAGCAGACTCGAAACTTAAGACTCTTGTACAATAATTTTATTTGTTCCTATTTCGTGGAAATATATTCCTAATTTAATTTCGACGTTGTCTCTCCTTCTAGAGTCCCTTTATTACGTACTGTCGACAACCATTTCTTTCGTTCACTGTCTGGGGCCACAAATTCGTCCAGCAATCTTGAGTTCATTGTAATATCTTTTTTTAATTTTCTCAGGCGTTTCCGAATTCCACTTAACGTTTTTTTGACATTGTTCAAATTATTTTTCACTAAACGAAACTTATTTTCTATGACAGTATTCTTTCTAGACATATTTGTCTTTTAATAGTGATTTAATGTTTAATTGAGTTGTTTTGGCTATTCAATTTTTGGTTTAAATCGTTAATTTAATACATGAGTCGTTGCTAAGTAATGAGATTTAAAACTATTATTGAAGGAATCAACTCCGATGAATTGAGGGTCCCAGCTTTATTTCTTTTGGTTATACAAATGATTTTTGACAGGAAAATCTGACGTATTAAATTCATACCCCCTTAAACAGAACTATACTTACAAATACTATAGAAAATTCATACAAATTTGGATTTTATTTTTTGCTTTATTAATAAAATTACTAAATTGAATACTTTAAATTTCTTTAATTTAAGGTGTAGAAAATAAAAAATAAAAATAAATTTTGTAGTTTTACTTCGACAGTATCGGAGAGGAATCTCATACACCGTTAGGGAGGGGGAAGCACAGGTTTAAATCATCTTTTCGACCTCAGCAATGGGTATACGGTCAGTCTGGTACAGTCTCTCCTTAATGGTAAGATTTACTTCCTTAGATTCACTGCCCGTCTTTATTCTATAGGAACTCATCAAAGTCATAGTCAAAATGTCTTTATTAGTACATGAGTACAGAGGCGAAACTAGGGCCACAAGGCCCTTTCTTACGTTTACCCTCAAAGTTAGACATAAAAGAACAGTTGGAGGTATGTCGACTAAATTGAAAAACCAGAACACTGAAATAACAATTATATCAATGTCAAATAAAGAGTGAAATGAAAAGTAGTAGCCACTTTAAACAAATAGTCAGTACTGCCCTGTTTCTTACGTCTCGATCTGTTGGTTGCAAGTGTGTAAAACTACAAAAATCCCACGGGAAAAAGTTGCTCTTTTGATGCTCTTAACCCTTCCGACAACCTTCCATTTTGGTTTCACACTAGAAACTAATGAGGCACATAAACTGACTACTTACTTTAGTAGTGAAAACCCTCTCTATGGATTTCATATAAAATTAGGTTGTGTGTTAATTAAAGTAGAAATAATGTATTATAAATTCACAAGTTTTTTGGTCGTTTTTTTCTATTACCCACTCTAAATTTGTCATGAATTACACATTTAACCCGCATTTTCTTCTATTTTTTTCTGAATTTCCCTTCAACGGATTCTAACTCCCAGTACGCAATATATTATAAGTTATATATGCTGCGACCATGCATTGTCGTACTTCCGGTAGAGAAAATACGGCAAACATCCAACGTTAAAATGGGTTGAACGTATGTTAACACATGGACATACATGTCGATAACATTATATAACTTTGGCACACTCACATTGGAATGGCAGAACTATAAATCGATGAGAATGACAAACATACATTTATGAAAGTCCAGCATTTTACGTTACAATGTGGCGCTTTCTGGTAATAAAATAGGTTCGACAGATTCCCGGGAAATGCCTGGCCTGTTGACATGCGTGACCGTGGAACCATATCGATAAATTTTTTCATTATACCCATGTAATTTCAAGACATTATTTACAGATTTTATCCATATTTTGTATTTATTTCCAACTTATGCTATCAACTTTACAATAGAAGCTAGATAAGAATTCTGGAAACGATTCTACAATTTTGTTTGAATCTAGAAAAAAATCATAGTAACCGATTAAAAAATTTTGGAAGAAAACTTTACTTTTTTTACATTATTATTGTTACACATTTATTATTAGGTATAAATTTCTAAAACGGGTTTCAACAACTTTTTAGTATGTTGCTATTTAGTTAACTTATATGTATCTACATACCAGTTGTACTGTACCTGGTATCTTACAATAGCATGAGAAGAAGCATAGGCAATTCTCAGAATTAATTACTTCTCGGAAATTACTAGAGGTAACCGCTATGTCCGGAAACAAACTAGATATAAAGAACTTCCTGTATCGTTGTTCTCTACTTACAATACAGTCGATAAAATCACGAACTTATTTTTTTCTAAAATTACAATTAGAATTCTTTTGTTTTAAGATTTAAAGGATTTTATGATATACTGTATAAATTAAAACTGATACTTACACTGTTTAAAATAAGCTAACAATAAATATCAAGTGGTCAAATTAGTTGAGAGCACATTTCCGTTTTACTTATTTATCGATTTTAGTATAATTATATTTTATCAAATTTACATTCAATCTATAATAATAATTTTTATTGGACGGTTTGATTTTAATATTTACTGTTCTCGAGAATTAAAAAAATTATAAAAACTGTTTTGACTGTTACCGTGGAGTTTTCAGAAGTGTGTGATTATTACAATCACACATTTATAGTATAGGCGCAAAAAGAATATTCCGGTACCGGGAATCGAACCCGAGCCTCCTGGGTGAGAGCCAGGTATCCTAGCCACTAGACGATACCGGACGATGGACTTCGTCATTTACCTCAAAGTATAATTTTGAAAACCTTATTTACCCATCTTTCTTCAATTGTTCATTAATTTTGTTACTATTAAAGGTCACCGTTTTACACAATACACGCGATTTAATTAATACACGATATTTACCTTTTATAATTTTATTGGATTTGTAAAAATAAATAAGTATCGGATTGCAAACAGTTTCGTGCACTTTACACAATAAGAAGTCAAAATTTGATGTGTACAATAAATTTACTATTGTTAAACCCTTCTTTACTGAAATAATTTATTATTCTTTCCAGAAAACCTCGATTATTCGAAGTAATTAAAATGTTATCTTCTAAAGGGCAAATATACAAAGTAAATTCTGTAACAATAAGAATAATATCTAAGTCGAAATGTTTACAAATGTTACCACCATTAGAAGAAAACTGAACCTGTATATAAAAATTATACCATTAGCACACTATGCAATCATCGTATAGATTATCCCACGTGTACGGGGCAGAAGTTAAAAATTAATAATCGGAGGACCAATTATGAGAATAAAAATAAAACAATGTGCAGAATGGCGGGAAAGTGGGCAGGTAACAAGAGGTGAGAGGAGAATACAACACAAGTGATGGAGTTTTAACAGTACCTTGGAAAACTCGCTGTGTGTAGAGATCCACAGGGGGAAGCAGCAACGACAGGAGTGCTTAGGCGCGACGTAATTGGCGCGTAGCGAACGGGCGTCACCGCTGGCGGCCGCGGTAGAACGACGAATAATCCGCACTGGACACTGTCTTCTCCACTAATACCCTGAAATTACCTCCAAAGGAGTGTGGGGAGGAGGATGGTAATGCACATTAAAGAAAAACACTTGAAAACAAAGTCAATACGAAAGGGTCGAGCACAAAGAGTGACCCACGAACTGTAGAGCTACATGGTCTCCGGCCGATGATTCCACTCAGAATGCCGGGAAGCGGCTCGCTCCAGGGGACGCTATCGCCCTGGTTGGTTAGAGGGGTATCTGCTATTCGCCGAACGGGCAGCAGTCGCAAAGCGGAAGAGCGCCCAGAATACTTCAAGGACAGGACCCTTTAAGATATCAGGGGGTGTGGCGCTGATTGGAAACAGCGGACGACGGATTTTGGGACCACGCTCCCTCTCTCTCTTATACCTAAATGCGTCTGGGCTAGATTATGCTTATCTATATTAAATTAAATATTGAACATACCGGCGGCTTTGAATCATCAGGATTCAACAAATCAAAGTGGCATGATCGAGAAAGAACATGAGAAATAAAGCTAAAGACTAACATCTTAAACTAGGTCTTAACTATCTATCCTAAAGTGTTGATATAGACTTAAGCTATTGGTGACAAGAACGGCAGCAGGAACACTTTGACTGCCGGGCGTGTGAAGGTACCTTGGGGGGTCTTGAGTTCTACCACACGCACTACACTGTCACGTCCAGGGAAAAGCTTAGTTATTCTAGCGAGGGGCCAACACAGCGAGGGAGAGTCTTGTTGGACCAATACTAGATCGCCAACTTGTAAATTTCGGGAGGGCCGCTCCCACTTAAGTCTTTGCTGGAGGGAATGGAGGTACTCCCTGCTCCAGCGTTTCCACACTCGCTGGGAGAAAGCCTGCACTAGCTGCCAATGAGCCAGCCTGTTATCCGGCAAATCTGCAAGGTTGCGTTCGGGCACAGCCACTAGCGGCGCTCCAATCAGGAAGTGCCCCGGAGTGAGAGGTTGTAAATCGTTGGGGTCACTGGAGAGCGCAGTAAGCGGGCGGGAATTCAACATTGCTTCCACCTGGCAAGTGAGGGTGGTAAATTGGGCAAGAGTGGGAACATAGGTGCCCAGAACTCTTTTCAAGTGAAATTTGGCGCTCTTAATGGCGCTTTCCCAGAGGCCGCCATGGTGGGGAGCTGCAGGGGGGTTAAAATGAAAGTTAATTTTCTGGCCGAGGGAAAAATTGGTGAATTTGGAGCTTGCCAGAGGAAGTGATTAGTTGCTGTAAAGAGTTTCTCGCACCAACAAAGTTTGTACCACAGTCACTATAGATGTCGGTACATAGGCCTCTACGTGAAACAAAACGTGTGAGTGCGGCTATAAATGCGTCCGTGGACAGATCAGTGGCGACTTCTATATGTACAGACTTAGTCACTAGGCACACAAAGAGACAGATGTAAGCTTTAGTGTGTCGGATAGAGCGGAGGTTGTGAATCTTGACGTTGAAGGGACCACCATAGTCAATGCCTGTCGACAAGAAAGGTCGAGCGGGAATTATGCGGGCTTTGGGTAGATCACCCATGAGAGGGAACAAAGGCTTGGGTCTTTGTTTAAAGCAAGGGAGGCATTGAAAAATGCGCGAGCGCACCACACTACGAGCAGAGAGAATCCAGACATGCTGGGCTAAAAGGGACATGGTTAATTGAAACCCCTGAATGTAAGTTTTGTAGGTGAGTGTGGTCTATTAGTAAGTTAACAACATGGTGAGATTTAGGCAAAATACAGGGGTGGCGCACTTCTTCCGTCAAGTCAGCAAGCTTTAGTCGACCACCAACACGGAGGAGTCCTTCAGCATCAATGAAGGGAGCAAGGCGCTGTAGCTTGATGGAGCAGTTCTTGTTGTCTCGAAGGGCTGCCAGGTCATCAGGAAAAGATTCTCGTTGAACTAATTGGAAGAGGCGAAGTTGAGCAGCTCGCACCTCGACGACAGAAAGAGGACCCACATGATGTTCTTGCCGGCGGCTATGAGAGACGAACCGGAGGAGATACGCCAACACATGGAGCAGCTTGGTCCAGGAGGAGAAAACGAGTGAGTAGATCCCAAGGAGGTTGGGAGGCTGCAACGAAGACGGACAGCGGAATCGGGCTTCAACTCGGTCCAAGGAAGAATCATCGAGCGGAGAAAAACTGGAAAGTGGGCCAATCTGGAGGAGGTAGTTGCAGCCACAAGGGTCCGTGCCACCAAAGAGTGTGATGAACAAGTTCCGAAGGGAGGATCCCACGAGAAGCACAGTCTGCAGGGTTGTCAGCACTAGACACATGGACGCCAAGAAGAGGGAGGAATGAGCTCTTGGATTTGAGCTACACGATTCGCTACATACGTTTTGAGGCGGTAAGGGAGAGTATGTATCCAGGACAGAGTCACAGTCGAATCACACCACAAAGTTGTAGAGTCAATACTTAATACACTGGAATACTGAGACTGTACATAATGAACTAAATTAGCCAGGAGGTGAGCCGCGCACAACTCTAATCGCGGCAAAGTTACTCGTTTTAGCGGGGCAGCACGAGTTTTTGAAATTATTTGGGTCCACACTCACTTCACTATCAGTGTTTATGCACCTTATATACACAACAGCGGCGTAACCGGTCTCGGATGCGTCCGAGAAACCATGTAGTTCACATGAGCTAGAGGGGGTGTGGCCATTATCGGCCGAGGGATCGACACTTCAACAATGTTTTTTTTTAAGTCGATCACAAAGTCTCGCCATTTTAGCGCGAGGTCCGGAGACAAGGGTTTCATCCAAGATACACCGGAAGTCCACAACACTTGCATGAAGCGCTTTGCTATCATTATGCAAGGGGACAAAAAAACCGCACGGGTCGTAAAATCCGAGCGATCAGACTTAGCACTTTCCGCTTAGTCGGGGCATCACATGTGAAGTTGAGGTTATATTTAAAACAGTCTGTCACAGGTGACCAATGGATACCTAAGATGGAGAACAGAGGGTCCGACGAAGGTTGAAGAAACACAGGGGATTCTTGATGAGAGGCAGGCAATGGTTTGAAGTAATTTTGGGCAATTAGAAACCCATTTCCTCAGTTCAAAAGCCGCCTAAGCGGAGAAGCTCGATCAGCTGATGTTGAAGTTGGAGAGCTTCGTCTTCAGTGGACGCTCCGGCTATCAAATCGTCCACATAGCTATGGTGTTTCAGAATGCGAGCTGCCTGAGGGAAATTGGAACCTTCATCTTGTGTCAATTGTCGGAGAGTTTTTTATGGCGAGGTAGGGTGAACAGTTCATACCATACGTCACCGTGGTCAGCTGGTAAGTAGAGAGCGGAAGGGAGGGGTTTTCACGCCAAAGGATGAGCTGAAACCTTTGGTCGTCTGGATGAATCTTAATTTGGCGGTACATCTGCCGGATGTCGCACGAAAAAAACAAAATTTTTTCAGCCGGAAGTGGAGAAGGATATCACAAATATTATTTTGTAACTTTGGACCGGTGAGAAGTACGTCGTTGAGGGATAGGCCTGAGCCGGTCTTGGCACTGGCGTCAAAAACAACACGAAGCTTGGTAGTGGCTACTATACTCTTTCACTACCCCATGATGTGGGAGAAAATAATGCGGAGCAGATAAATCAGGATGGGGAAGACATTTCATGTGTCCGAGCGCCTCGTACTCGGTCATGAACTCGATATAGAGCGCCTTCAGGGGGGAGTTATTTCGGGCGTGGATCCGCCCTCTCCATAGACTCCAGGCGATGAGCGGCGGTGGACCTTGACGTTCCCAATTTAGTGTGGGCGAGGTTGTCAACAAAGGGAAGCTTGACTACATAGCGACCTTCCGAGTCACGTGTATGCGATGTCTCAAACAGTTTATCACACGCGATTTCTTCTTCCGATTTTTTACTACAGATCGGAAGTTCTTCCTGTGTCCAAAATCGTTGAAGGGAGGAGTGGAGGTCAGTATATGTGGTCGAGAGGAGAGAGATGGCGAGATTAGAGGTTCTTTGCGCGGTAGAGAGACACGGCGCACTTCCAACAATCACATATCCAAAAATAGTGCCAAGAGCAGAAGGCATATTCGCCCCGAGAGAGTGTCGCTCATTGGTAAGCAGTTGAGGGAAGAGAGAGTTGCCGATGAGGACATCGATTGGACCAGGCTTGCCAAAGGTCGGGTCCGCGAGAACAAAAGATTTTGTTCGCATGAGTACTTCCGGGTTAAGTTCTACCCGCGGAAGTTCGAGAGAGATTTTTTCCAGTACATGGAAGGAATGGTTTTGGGCAATTAAGTGTCCCGATAATGTTTCAAGATTGAGATCTAGTGACCCTCTGGTGTTAGTCATGTTTTGGGCTAACCCAATGACAGTGAGGTTAGAAGGCTGGCGACGTGAGCCTAACAGCTGAGCAGCACGCTCAGAAACAAAGTCGGACATACTGCCAGAATCCAATAAGGCGCGGAAAATATATGACTGGCCATTGTGGGCAGTGAGTTTGACCAGTGCTGTACAGAGCAGCACGGTGCTTGTTTCAGTGAGAGAGGTGGAGCGCGCGGCACAAGTCAGTGTTGTGTTGACAGCTAGCGGGGGGGGGGGGGGGGGTAGAGGCGCAGTAGCGGAAGAGCTAGGCCTATCGGCGCTGTTATTAAAGTGCAGAAGCGAATGGTGTTTCCTGTGGCAAGTCGAACATGTGTTCTTGGATCTGCACTCTTTAATCGGATGATTTCCCAAGCATGAAATGCACCGCTGGTTACCTTTAACGAGGTTGTACCGCTCATTAGGAGACTTGTCCTTAAACAGAGGACATTGGTAAATTTTGTGCCCAGATTTCCGGCAACAAAAACAAAGAGCTTCGTAGTTTGAATTAATTTTAGCGTCAGTAGCTAACAAATTCATTTGCTTGGGGGAGGCGAACTGAACACGCTTTTCAACCCTCGGTCTGGAAGAGGTAGACAGTATTTTCGTCTCAGAGTGGGTGTGAAGGCTAGCGTCTTCAATCTGGGAGCATTCCAGATTTAAAAATGTTATAATCTCCGTGACCTTGGGGAGGGAATGCGGAGCGGCGCCAGGCTCTCTTTGGGACTCACGATACTGTTCCAATTTCTGGACAGTTTTGCTGTCAAGTTTGCGCAACAAGTGAGCTGACAATAGAGGATTATCAGAGGCGATATCACAGTCCAGGGCTTTCAAGGACTCTGAATGTTCATAAAATGTTGTTATGAACGCTCTAAGTTGTTTAGCATTGTTGCTAGCGACTGCGGGCATTTCAAGTATATAATTTAGATGGAGAGTAGTGAGGCGGCGTATGTTATGATATCTGTCCCGCAACAACTGATAAGCAATGAGGTAATTGGCGGGGGTGAGATTGAGCGACTTCACTAAGTTCAGAGGTTCGCCTTCCAATATGCTCAGTAAATACTGGAACTTAGCGACGTTAGAGAGTGAAGCACTGCGGTGTACTGTAGTGTCAAACAGGTTGATAAATGAAATCCATTTCATAGGAGAACCATCAAACGTCTGTAAGTTTAATTTAGGCAACTTGACTCCAGTTACCGTCGTGGGGAACAACGCGGGATGATCAGAATGTGATGAGGACGCGGGAGTTGTGGGTTCAGTGACAAGATGAACCTCGATCAAGCTAGAAATAGCGACATATAGGTCGTTAACCTGTACCGTATGACGATAACACATGGGGGTGGTGACTTCTGAGGTCGTAGTAATAAATACTAGAAATACAAAGTTTACTTATAAGTTCAGTTTAATTACGAAAACTTAAAAGCACCACTTTTAGATGGTAAAGGAAAAGTTATGTACTGCCACGTTGCTGCCAATTAGAATATAATAACTAAAAATATATCTTCTAGGTGGGCCTAAAATATCCAATGTTCTATTGAATTATGCGTACGACGTTTTACTTTACAAAACAATTATATTTCACTTCCCTTCACAATAGGTAGACTCACAACCCGGGTGTCGGCGTCTTGGCACGAGACATTGAAGCTGTAGTCTAAGAACGGTTATTTCTAGAAGAGGAGTAGATGTTGGGAAATGATAGCCATCTATTCAAACAACACGTGAGATACATCAGCTACGTAAACTCGCCTAAAACAAATTCGCGACGGTATTAGCCATTTAATGATATAAATTACTATTTATAACAACGTGCTCGTCGCCATAAGGACGACGCCACAACCTTTATCTATCTCCATCAAGCAAATAAAAGATCTTCAAGGGTAAGTTACTTTACTATTCACATCTTTACTTTACGTTACATTCATTTTATACGTTTGGCATCAAAGGGCTAATTTAATAATACGAAAAGATAAATTTTACTTACGGACAAAGCGCGCGAGGTCAGATCGGTTACGTAGTTGGGCTGCTACAAAGGGTTAGAAGAAAAAATTCATACGCGTGCCAATTAGGTAGTTACTCCGCCCAATAATTTAGTTCCGGAACATTGGATGTAAAATAATATTATATTATACTGGCTGATTAGGTTGCGAAATTTACATTGTATGAAATTTAATTAACTAATTTACGGTACAAACCTCATCCTGATCTTTGGAAAGAGTATCTTGATCCGCTGCTTCACTGTCACCTTCGATGACACGTTGAAGGTTAAGTTCAAAGTCCGCGCGTTTCTTCTTTAGTTCCGCGAACACTGTGTTTAATTGTCTGATTTGAACTGGTGTCAAAGGTGGAGCGCTGGTAGTGATTTTCGTGACGGTTTCGTTAAGAGAAGCAAAACGAGATTTGATAAGATCTGTTGATTTACGATAAGTTTCGTATTTGAATTCCTTGGGGAGCCATTGTGATATCGAAAGGGGCAAAGCAGTTTTACAAATGAGAATTACCAAAGGTTTCCCGATAGTGCCACAAAACAATAAAATGAGACAATTAACAAAGATAATTTAAAAAACAATGGAGGGATACCGTAGTGTAAACAAATCAATGTAAGCGAAAGGGGGGAACAAGTTAAGTTGAGATAAGACAAAATTAGATTACATTAAGTGCCGGTATGTCCACCTAAGCTACCTTAATAGCTAATCTAAGTACCAATGTTATGTAACCCTAAGGCGAGAAAATATTTTAAATGGAGCAATTATTAGTAAAAATAATATAAGAGAGACAGTGATAATTTGTTATTAAACAATTAAGTAACCCGTGAGAGATATCCTAAGTTAATCAGGTTGATAAAGAGACACAATGTAGAGAACGGTGAATGAACCTTTTAAAATAAAATTGACAAAATACAATGGAGTGTAGAGAAATAAGTAGCTAATATGTAGGTTAGAGATAAGAAATGTTGCTTTCAATAATTTGGCAAGAGTACACCATAGAATTGACCTACAATCACCAATACTATCGATCAGAGAGTTAATCTAACACACTTCTTAACATAATTTACGCTAGAACATGAAACAACAATGATATAATTGAAATGAAAAGGAGAGCAAATCAGTTCAAGTTAAATCTTAAATTGACATGAGAACTTAGAATGGCAATTAATTGGTTGCTTATTTAACAAGTAAATTACAATGGAACAAAGCGAAATGTTATTCAATAGCAAATTGAATAGTGAGCAATATATTGCTTTAGAAACAATTACAAGGAACAAATTAAATTTCCACTAGCACAAAGTTACATTAATGGAATGGAGAATTATTGTGAGTTAATTAATACTATCAAAGAAAGAGTGGTCAATTAACTAAACCAGATATTGCCCTGTTGTTAACTAAATACATTACTAGTATATTACTAATGTGAGAGAGAGTATGGGTGGACTCGTGTCCGAGTCTCTATTCAGAGATATAAACAGAGTTCCGTTACGGCGAGAGAAATGCAGTATCAAAAACCGGTACAGCTGACTGCAGCGGAGGCCGTGCATTCAAGTATCGATCGGGCCATCAGCTGTTGAGGGGCGGTCGTAAAATTAGACTGCCTACGGACAATTACGTAATAGTTGTTGACGTCAACGATCCAGTTGCGCGAGAGAAGAAACAATGTTACCAGTACAACACGTTCGCAGCGCCACCATACAAGCCGGTAGCGTCGGTACGGCAGATTCAAAATGGCGTAACGACGCCTGTTACAATTAATTAATTACAACACAAATTACTGTAATCTACAGGACTGATTCACAACATCCGGCCCGGAGGACCAAAAATATACGGGGCAGAAGTTAAAAATTAATAATCGGAGGACCAATTATGAGAATAAAAATAAAACAATGTGCAGAATGGCGGGAAAGTGGGCAGGTAACAAGAGGTGAGAGGAGAATACAACACAAGTGATGGAGTTTTAACAGTACCTTGGAAAACTCGCTGTGTGTAGAGATCCACAGGGGGAAGCAGCAACGACAGGAGTGCTTAGGCGCGACGTAATTGGCGCGTAGCGAACGGGCGTCACCGCTGGCGGCCGCGGTAGAACGACGAATAATCCGCACTGGACACTGTCTTCTCCACTAATACCCTGAAATTACCTCCAAAGGAGTGTGGGAGGAGGATGGTAAAGCACATTAAAGAAAAACACTTGAAAACAAAGTCAATACGAAAGGGTCGAGCACAAAGAGTGACCCACGAACTGTAGAGCTACATGGTCTCCGGCCGATGATTCCACTCAGAATGCCGGGAAGCGGCTCGCTCCAGGGGACGCTATCGCCCTGGTTGGTTAGAGGGGTATCTGCTATTCGCCGAACGGGCAGCAGTCGCAAAGCGGAAGAGCGCCCAGAATACTTCAAGGACAGGACCCTTTAAGATATCAGGGGGTGTGGCGCTGATTGGAACAGCGGACGACGGATTTGGGACCACGCTCCCTCTCTCTCTTATACCTAAATGCGTCTGGGCTAGATTATGCTTATCTATATTAAATTAAATATTGAACACCACGGTTTTCGCAAAACCCCTGAATTTGCGCTTTGATCGCAAAGTTTGTATGGGATTTTAATACAGATATCACTTAGGTGACTGCACAATGTCCATTGCATTCTATACGATTTTTATCCAAACTGAACTAAATCGCCTAGCCTGAAAGTGGTGGGATCGAATTTAAAACTAACTCAATGTAATCCATAAGTGGGGACAAAATTGCATTGATATGGTTTCACTTATGCTTTGATGAGAAATTATTAAAAATATATATATATATATATATATATATATATATATATATATATAATTCAGTAGCTCTGAAAGCTGTCCCAGGTGAAAGTAGTATTGGTTAAGTAATACACTGATGAAATATCGCCAACTCAATTACACCTGTGGTGTGCGTAGAAGCTAATACGCTCCCTTACAATGTACGCTCTCTCACTATTAATGGTTTTTAATCGTGGAATCGTAGTTTTTAAAATCTATTTTATAACACGTTATAAGAAAAGCCCACCACGTGTCGAATAAAAAGCTTTTCTGCGCGATTTCAAGTCTATACCTAATTTCATTAGTCTACAAGTGTTACTTCATAACATGTTAAAATGTAACACGATGGCACTCTGTTTTTCACGAATCATCAGGGTTAACCGTAAGACTAATGGAAAAATGTTCGGTAACGCTCAGCCAAATCATGCACCATCATCAAGCACCGAAATAAAACTTCGAACACAGTTGCAAATCTAGTTCGCTCCTGAGATACCGTTTGGACATACGTACAGAAAAATATTTCCATCCCTTACAATAATAGGCTTCGCTAATGCTCACCAATTATGACAGCCCTTACGATAAGAACGAAATAACAGCAAAAGTTATTTACTCAAGAAGAAAATCAAGTAAATATAACACAGCATTTATTAAAAACAAATGTTATTAGGTCACCTTCATGGATTAAAGCAATCTCTGGTGCATCCCAAAAATAGTATATAGCAATATTTTATTACCACAAAAAAATAGGCAGAAACGAGAGCGAAATTTATAAAAATGTCAACAAAAAAGTTCATTTCCTAATTTCACTAAATCCAACCGTGTATACTCTAGCTCATTAGACCTCTTCCCTTCGAGATTAGAGCATAACTTTAATTGTTAGTTAATGAAGAGGATACATGAAATCAATAACAGTGACTAACTACAACAACAATATTAACAATAAGCACTAGCAATAAGCAATAAGGTTAAGCACTTTAAGTTTGCAGAACTACGTCAATAGTGATTAACCACCAAGACTAAAACGCTTCATTAGTGATTATTCACTGTGAGATCACAGAAATACGCTAATAGTGATGGATTCAAGAGCTACAACACTTTGAGGGGGTGATTTAAGTTTAACGCACTGCATCAAACGTGGGTGGGTAACCATTATTAAGGACCCTACAGGAGTTTGTGTTGCTATCCGCCCGTTCCTCTAGTCGTCATTCAGTAATAACCCTTGATAGAATTGTCCTAGAGACTACAAACTTGGAATATGGCTTCCTCTAAACATTACTGATTTTGGGGTCAAAAGGATATGGTGTAATTTAGTAATATTAGTTTAGTAATATAAGACTAATAAGCCTTTTCAGTGTCTTCTAGAAGATGACAGAACATCTTATTAATAGCAGATTTCTTAAATATCTACAAATGTTTACTTGTTTTATAAAGAGTTTACAAAAGGTAAAACAACCGATGACGTTCTTTCGATCGTTGCAAACCAGATACACAATAGGGTTAATTTAGCGAAAAACCCAAAACACATTTTGAGGGTTTTAAAAAAGCGGTTGTTTTGGTAAACCTAATATGTTGCTTAGAAATATTGGAGGGGTATCTATAAAACGGTTTTACAGCTTTCATGCGGACAGAAGCTAATAAATTAAAGCGGAAGAATGGATGAGAGCACACCTAAGTGTAAAAAGCAGGAGTGCCGCAGGGTTCTGCTCTTTCTGGAACCTTTTCCCTAGTTTTTATAAATGACCTACAAAACGAGCCACTTTAGTATTTTTTTTCTGATGTTGCTGCATTCTTTTATTTCCGCAACATTGTAGATTCTATACAAAACTTTACTGGCGATATTTAAAGATCTTTCCTAGATAATTGAGAGCTTAACATGAGACGACCAACTTTAAGAGTTAAAACGAAATACATATATATTTGTAACGAACAATAGAAACAAAATATAATTATTTATATATAAATACGTAGGGAACTTCTCAAAAGACAAATTAAATTATGTCAAAAGAGGAAGCTGCCACGGACCGCTCAGCTGAGACAATTTCAGGAATTGTGGCACAAAAAAAACTGCTAACATATGGTAGTAACTTAGGCATGCGCAAACTGCCTGTCTGACTCGTCACGGCCGGCAATAATTTCCTTTTCTAACCCCCTTTTACGAACATATACACGAATAACTAAAAAAGAATAACTAATATGTAGTGGTTTCGAAAAATTATGTCTACAAAACTGAAGCTGCTATTCCCTGTACCGTTTATATAAAGTCTTTAAATCTGTACAGAACCATACTCCTAGCATTTCCCCTTCCCACTCTTCATTCCTAATTTAATTACATTTCTTACATCTAAATCACAATTTTTGTCAGTTTAAAGTATATTAAACACCAACACTAAGCCGAGTAAACCTCATTGTTTAATATTGTCCAATATAGTTGATACGGTTCCGGTACCCTGGACTGCAGGAATGTTGTTGAACAATCCGGTTATCGAGGGGACAAAGAACGCTATTGAGCTGAAGGAATGTGGGACAATACATCTTGAGATAACTGTTATTACGAACTTAGCGAATAACCTTGTGCTTGTCAAGCATGAATGTTTATTCTATTATTTAAAATCATAATCTGGTTTGCAAGAAATATAATTAATTATTAATTTTAAAATTATTTCAGGTATTATTTTTATTATAGTAGTATATATTAATGTTGAAAAATGAGCAAAGGACTATTGTCTGTATAGATCTACTTAATTCTGTTATATTTAAAAATTATTAAATGACACTTTTTCAATTTTTTTTAAAATTTTGAAAGTCAATAAACCTACTTTATAATATTGCTGCTCATTTATAAATCCTTTAAAAGAATAAATTTTAGAATTTAACACTAAACGTTACACGGTATCGGGATCTCAACGCCTTATTGGGGCATTGTTAATTTTCTGGCGATTAAAAATCGTTATAAAACGTAATATAATAAAAATAGGTCAGAAGGAGTTTCTTAACAAATACCGATTTTTTACATTTAACAGGGTCACCCAACGGATTTTTAGTAGAGGCACATCACTACCTGTAAATGTTATGTTAGAAAAAAGGGTTAATCTATAGATCTAGTTTACTTCAGACGATCACTTTTGGATTGGGTGGAGCTCCCTTACAAGGAAGTTACCCGCTTTAACTGGAAAATGCTGTAGCAGAGCAGGCCTTCCTGTCTTACAAGGAGAAATGATCCCTACCATTAGCCATCTTAAATATTCCGTCACACCGAAAAAAAGCAAAGGCTATTGAACTAAGTGCAGTAATACGTTTCTTAAACTTCTTGTCCTAATTAGAAACACCTGTTTCGTATTAATCATGTTCCTATATCAGTGATTTTAACTAAACATTCTAATTTCTAACACGACAATAGGTTTCCACTGCGCTACTAATGTATTCTTAATTTTTAATAACTTAGTAAATAATTTATTGCACGACAAAGACTATAAGATTTATGAACTTATCACTTTTGTATTATACACATTATAAATATGTGCGGCCAAATCGAGAAATGGCTGCAGTTTAAAATTTATGAAATTTGTATTTTTTGTAAAATCAAGGAAGGTTTTTTCCCCATTTAAATTTTTCTTTTAGGTTTATAGCGTACAAGATGACAATAATTTCCTCTTTATAAAAAAGCACTACTTATAGTATTTCTTAGCTTTCTCGATACGCTGGCTAATACGCTGCGCCTACACAACCTACTATAGGCTAATCCCGCAACACTGGCCAGTAGCTATATCACGGCTACAGCCGCACGACTTCTGGTGGGATAGTATCTGAGGTAAAAGTACTGTATAATGTATTTTATACATTTACTGTTTAAGTTTGTTCTGTAGAAACATTCTTATTACAATTAAACTCTTTACATATGTTGTTCTCACTGTAAAGATTACTCTTCTGTTAAAAGATGTTAACGCGAAAACTGGACATTTACACATAAAAAGGAGATAAATATTGTATTCTACAGGTTGCTTATATTTTGATAATTTATTGCTATCGCCTTCACACAATTTTAAGCCACACTGAGCACTGGCTAAAAAAGTGAAAATAAAGATGAATTCAAGAAGATGATTCTCTAACTCAAATAATATAGTACATGAGCTAATAATAAAGCTTTCTATTAAAAAACAAAATTATCAACTAAAATGTCAAATAAATTTATTTTTATCCACAGTGTGTCTTTTATATTGTTTAGTTTTAGTTATTTTTTACTTTACTACAAAATGTATTAAACATGTATTTTAGATATACACCAAAGTTTAAAACAAAATCTTGCCTATTAATCGGTTTAGTACTTTCCAACCTTTGTTTACTTACTTTGTCACGAAATATATTTTATACAAATAGATACGGCACTTAGGCTAACACTATTTTGAACATAGCGCCATAGTGACCCCTTTCTTCAAAATTCAACCGTCAAAAATGTGCAATTGCAAAATAAGATAGGTAACAACGTAATTGTTTTAAAAAAAACCTAATTCATACGCTATTAACCACCCTCCCAAGAAAAACATACAAATACACAAATGTTTTATGCATATTCTGTTGTTTTTCTCATAGTAAATTTATAGAACTTAACCCGGTTTATGCCTATTGTCACCTTTTTATGTAATGAAGTTTTACGATGTTGAGTCAATCGCATCACTTCGATTCATTTTTGTTATTTTACTTTTTAGCGTGTGCCTTACTTTATGTCTAGACTTGTTTTTAATACCTGAGGAAAAGGATGCATTTAAACCATCAAAATGTACCGGTAATGCTATTGCTTATTATACATTTTTCATGATGAAACATGTATGGGAGTCTGATATATTTTTAATCATTAGTTGACATTTTAAGTTTTCACAAGTTAATTTATATATATATATATATATATATATATATATATATATATATATATATATATATATATAATTTCAATAAACACTGAATCGCAAAAAGTACTTGCTCCGCCGGGAGTCGAACCCGGATCTCTCACTTGCCGGGTGAATGTGCTACCATTACACCACAGAGCGCTTACTTTTTCCGATTCAATTATTTTGTATTTGGCCGTATCTGTCACATATGAGTTTAAATAAGCAAACTAACATATGATCGGAAGACCAAATACCTGTCAAACGACTTTTATTTACATTAAATTGTATAAATGGCAATAGCCTTATTTAATTTCAATAAACACTGAATCGCAAAAAGTACTTGCTCCGCCGGGAGTCGAACCCGGATCTCTCACTTGCCGGGTGAATGTGCTACCATTACACCACAGAGCGCTTACTTTTTCCGATTCAATTATTTTGTATTTGGCCGTATCTGTCACATATGAGTTTAAATAAGCAAACTAACATATATATATTTATGATGATAGCTGAGTGGATCAGTTATAAGGGAATTATTAGAGAATTCACGAGTATACACCACAATTGAATTTTATAGGATGTCATCGCTTGAGTAAGGTAATGATTCCTAAAACCCTTAAACAAGGAAAAAATAATTTTTAAAAAGTGACTTTTTAGGTAAAATACCGCTTTAGCAAAAGAAAAGTTCCAAAACTGAAAACACTACAGAATTTAATCCCTGTGATTTTCCAATATTTGTTTATGTTCCACATGTAAACAATACGTTAGGGCCACAATAATGTATTAGGATGTACGTTTCAGTACGAGAACAGGCTACTGTGAACATACGTAAAAGTTACAGCTTCAGAGAATGACAAGTTTTTTTATTTATTAAAATATAGATTTTAGTAACAAAAGTTAACATTGATTACAAAAAAATGCTACTACCTGAAATTATAAAAATAGCCGATTAAAACTGTATTGACAGTTATGAAAAGTTCACATATGAAAATGCGATTTTAGTAAAACAGAAATGAGCAGACTCGAGCCTTTAGAGACGCCTGTACAATAATTGTATTTGTTCCTATTTCGTGAAAATATATTCCTATTTTAATCTCGACGTTGTCTCACCTCGTAGTGACTCCTGATAACGTATTGCTGACAAGCGTTTCTTTCGTTCACTGTCTGGGGCCACAAATTTGTCCAGCAATCTTGAGTTCATTGTAATACCTTTTTTTAATTTTCTCAGGCGTTATCGAATCTTAATTAAAGACTTTTTGACAGTGTTCAAATTATTTTTTACTAAACGAAACTTATTTTCTATGACAGTATTCTTTCAGGACATATTTGCCTTTTAATAGTAATTTAACGTTAAATTGCGTTATTTTGGCTATTAAATTGTTTGTTTGAATGGTTAATTTATAACATAAGTCGTTGCTAAGTAATTAGATTTACATTATTATTAAAGAACTCAACTCAGATTAAATGAGGTACAATGTTTTTTTTTTTTAAAATAACACCATTATAGCATCTTCTACATCTCAGTATTACTTCTTTATAAGATTGTACAAATGATTTTGTGATTGTATTTTCTACTGCGAAATATAATTATTGAAATTACTATGAAAAAATTTATAAACAAATGTTCATTTTATAAAACTATATTTAATTAAATATAATTTGGCCTGATAAATAAAGTGACTAAATAGCATACTTTAAATGTCTTAATTTCACGTGGAGCTAAAAAAAAAATTATGTAATTTTACTTTCACATTAACGGAGAGGACTGATAAACTGTGAGGGAGGGAGCACAGGTTTAAATCTTTCTTTTGACCTAATCAATGGGTGTACTGTTAGTTTTGTCTCTCTCTAAGATTCACTCCCTTAGACTCACTGCCCATCCTTGTTCTATGGGAACTGGTCAAAGTGCTAGTCATAGTCGTAATTTCTTTATTAGTACATGAGTACAGAGGTGAAATTAGGGCCATATGACCCTTTTTACGATTAACCCCAAATATAAGCATAAAAGAAGAGTTGGAGACCTGCTAACTAAATTGTATTTGACTGTATAAGCAAACAGCAAAATTTTGGGAAACGTTATTGAGGAATTTGTCCTAAGCAAGAAACGGACCACCATTTTTTCTACGTTTAATATTACCAAAACGATTATTATTTTTCATTTGATTTAATTCCAACGTCATAACCATTAAGTACACAAAGAGTAAAACACATAAAAAACGATTAACTATAATGAAAATTTAATTTAAATGTTTATGCAAGGAGCCAGTAATTGTTCAGACACTTTCTTGAAGAAATCAATGGCATAGCAGAAACTGTTTCCCAACCTCATCGTTCACGCAAATGGGCCATGGAAGTCATAACCATGTGAGAAGTGACGAACAGATGTAGGCCGGAACAGAGTCCTTCATGTAGTACTGAAATCCACTTGGGAGAGGAGCATTCATTGGACCGTAAAGCAGGGTTCATCAATTTAACAAGAAATAAGGAGTCCAGAACAGAGCTAGCATACTCCAGGAGCTGACGTACACAGGATAAAAGGTGATTTTAAAACAGCATTAAATTTGAAATATGACGTTTATCAAACGAGTTAAAATAAAAAAAAAATATTTTGTTTAAGTCATATGTTTTTAGTTTCTCAAACTAACAAACCGTCAGATCCCGAAATAATAATCATAATATAGTAATTCTAAGCAATATATGGGTCAACCTCGATTTTTCTCATATTACAATATAATGTTCCAATAGTCAATTAGAAAAGGAAATGACTAGAATTTCTTGCCGGAAAGCAGTTATAGGGAGCAGGCAACTCTATTACAATATAATGTTCCAATATATAGGATAAATTTTCATATGTCCTATTTTTTTTTATTTCGCACACTAACAAACAGCCAAACCCAAAATTACAATTATATTAATGTAAAATAATGAGAGAAAATGAATAGCAGTAGGCATATACTCAGTATTTGACTGTGTTTTTTGTCTCGAACTGTTGGTTAAATTTGTAAAACTGAAAAAAATCCCATGTGAAAACGTTTATCTTATGATGTTTAACCCTTCCGATAATCATCCATTTTGGTTCACACTAGAACGAATAGGCCCACGACTGACTACTTAATTAGTGAAAGTTCCTGCTATGGATTTTAAGTAAAATTAGGTTATGTGCTAATTAAAGTAGAAAAAATGAATTACCAATACACCAGTTATTTGGTCTTCTCTTCCATTACGCACTCTATATTTATCACATATTACACATTTAACCGGCATTCTCTTCTATTAGTTTCTGAATTTCCCTTCAACGGATTCTGCCACCCAGTACCCAATGTATTAGTAATATATGCTGCGACCATGCATTGTTGGACTTCCGGTCTTGAAAATACGGCAAACATCCAACGTTAAAATAGGTTGAACGTATGTTAACACATGACATACATGTCGATAACAGTATATAACTTTGGCACACTCACATTGGAATAGCAGAACTATAAATCGATGAGAAGGGCGGACAGATATTTATGAAAGTTCAGCATTTTACGTACAATGTGGCGCTTTCTGGTGATAAATAGGTTCGACAGATTCCCGAGAAATGCCTGGCTGTTGACATGCGTGACCGTGGAACCATATCGATAAATTTTTTCATTATACCCATGTAATTTCAAGACATTATTTACAGATTTTATCCATATTTTGTATTTATTTCCAACTAATCAGTCATAAAAAGGGATTTTATTGTTTTCTAAATTACTTTATAGCATAACCGTCAACTGATTTCCCTTCATTATACATCTACACACACACACACACACACACGCACGCACGCACGCACGCACGCGCACACACACACACACACACACACACACACACACACACACACACACACACACACACACACACACACAGTTTTTTGGGAATGTTCCTAAATAGAGGACTGACCTGGGCTGATCATGTGGACAATGTATGTGCTAGAGTAGCCTCAGGCATATATGCCTTGCGGCATTTAGCAAAGTTTTGTTCCCTCAGAGTTTTAAAAAATGGCCTATTTCGGCTTAATCCACCCACACTTTGCGTATGGAGTGAGACTCTGGGGAGGTTGTGCCAGAAACAAAATGGAAAGAGTTTTCAAGCTCCAAAAAAAAGCAATCAGAATCATTGCAAAGCTGAATTATAGAGAGTCGTGTAGGGAATCTTTCAGGGAGCTGGGGTTGCTGACTTTGCCCTGCCTCTACATTCTTGAGGTGATCACGTACTGCAAATCAAAGTGTGATTTGGTTCGTGGCGGTGACGTTCACCAATATGGGACAAGAGGCAGGGACAATTTTCGAACTAGTCAATACAGATTGACGTTATCACAACACCTCCCGCAACAAGTTGGTGTCAGACTCATCAACAAGCTCCCTGAGAGTATAAAAAATTCCATCAATCAAAATCAATTAAAAACTCGTCTCAAATGCCTTTTGGTGTCAAAAGCGTTTTATTCTGTCGATGAACTCATGATGAGCCGCTGGGAGGTCTAAATTTGCACAGTATTTAAATAATCAGTTTGTATGTGTTTGCTCTGGATCTGGAGTCGGTATGTATATGTTTGCTTTGGATCTGGAGTCAGTTTGAATGTGCCTGAGCGAATGTATGAATTGTAAGTGTGAATGTGTATGAAGGTATAGTTGGGACTATTTATTTTTGTTTATGACGATTGCGATACAATGTTAAATTGTTTTAAAATGCAATAAAGAGATTATTATTATTACACACACACGCGCGCGCACGCACACACACGCAAGCACGCACGCACGCACGCGCGCACACACACACACACACATATATATATATATATATATATATATATATATATATATATATATATATATACTAGCTGTTTCCCGCGGCTTCGCACGCTTTTCGTAAGTTTTGCCCGCGTATGAGCATTTCTGGTTGAAGTAAATTATATTTCCAACCCCGATGTAGATTTTACCTTGATGTCACGATCAAGAAAATATGTCAAAAATGTATTGTACATGCATAATGTATTTTATTACAAAGTGGTCTACCACTCAACCTTTAAGTTCAACCAAAAATTTAGTTTAGACAATTATACATCATAACTTAGCGCCTTCAAATAGTGTTTCACTGTTTAATATACGTATCTATCTCGTAATTGCAGGTTATAATGTGCAGGCGCTTTGAAAACTTTTCTTCATTTTATTCGTTTATATTCACGACATAAGCGAATAATTCAGATAATAACTATCCTATCTTCTAAGTTAGACTAAATTACGGATACATGTGAAATTTGATTGAAATTGGTTCAGTCATTTTGGAGTTTATTGGCAACATACATCGTGACTCAAGATTTTTATATATATAAGATATATATGTATATATTGCTATCAACTTTACAATAGAAGCTAGATAAGATTTCTGGAAACGATTCTACAATTTTGTTTGAATCTATAAAAAAATCATAGTAACCGATTAAACAATTTGGAAGAAACTTTATTTTTTTTTACATTATTATTACACATTTATTATTAACTATACATTTCTAAAATGGGTTTCAACAAGGTTTTAGTATGTTGCTTTTTAGTTAACTTATATGTATCTACATGCCAGTTGCACTATACCTGGTATCTTACAATAGCATGAGAAGAAGCATAGGATATTCTCAGAATTAATTCCTTCTCGGAAATTACTAGAGGTGACCGCTGTGTCAGGAAACAAACTAGATATAAAGAACTTCCTGTATCGTTTTTCTCTACTTATAATACAGTCGATAAAATCACGAAATTATTTTTTTTTTCTAAAATTACAATTAGAATTCTTTTATGTTTTAAGATTTAAAGGATTTTATGATATACTGTATAAATTAAAACTGTGATACTTACACTGTTTAAAATAAGCTAATAATACATATCAAGTGGTCAAATTAGTTGAGAGCACATTTCCATTTACTTATTTATCAATTTTAGTATAATTATATTTTATTAAATTTACATTCAATCTATAATAAGAATTTTTATTGGACAGTTTGAATTTAATATTTACCGTTCTCGAAGAATTAAAAAATTATAAAAACTTCCAAAACCGTTGTCGACAGTTACCGTGGATTTTTCAGAAATGTGTTGTGATTATTAGAATCACAAATTTATAATACAGGCACAAAAAGAATTTTCCGGTACCGGGAATCGAACCCGAGCCTCCTGGGTGAGAGCCAGGTATCCTAGCCACTAGACCATACCGGATGATGGACTTGGTTATTACGACAAACTACAATTTTGAAAACCTTATTTACCCATCTTCAATTGTTCATTAATTTGTTATCATTAAAGGTCACCGTTTTACACAATACAATTAACACGCGATTTATTTAATACACGATATTTACCTTCTATAATTTTATTGGATTTGTAAAAATAAATAAGTATCGGATTGCAAACAATTTCGTGCACTTTACACAATAAGAAGTCAAGATTTGATGTGTACAATAAATTTACTATTGCTAGACCCTTCTTTCCTGAAATAATTTTTTATTCTCTCCAGAAAACCTCAATTATTCGAAGTAATTAAAATGTTATCTTCTATATGTGAAAAATAAAGTTTCTTTATTTCTTTTTCTTTAAAGGGCAAAGATAAAAAGTAAATTCTGCAACAATAAAAACAATATCCAAGTCGAGATGTTTACAAATGTTACCACCATTAGAAGGAGACTGAACCCGTATATCAAAATTATACCATAAGCACACTATGCAATCATCGTATAGATTGTCCCACGGTTTTCGCAAAACCCCTGAATTTGCGCTTTGATCGCAAAGTGTGTACGGAATTTAATTACAGATATCACTTAGGTAACTGCACAATGTCCATTGCATTCTATACGATTTCTATCCAATCTGAACTAAATCGCTTAGTCTGGAAGTGGTGGGATCGAATTTAAACTACCTCAATGCAATCAATCTGTAGGTAGTGACAAAATTGCATTGGTATGGTTTCACTTACGCTTTAATGAGAAATTATATCAAGAAATTATACCAATACAATAGCTCTGTAAGCTTTCCTACAAAGGAGTATTGGGTGTAATACATTGATGAAATATCGCCAACTCAATTACACCTGTGGTGTGCGTAGAAGCTAATACGCTCCCTTACAATGTAGGCTACGCTCTCTCACTATTAATGGTTTTTAATCGTGGAATCGTAGTTTTAAAATCTATTTCATAACACGTTATAAGAAAAGCCCACCACGTGTCGAATAAAAAGCTTCGCTGCGCGATTTCAAGTCTATAACTAATTTCATTAGTCTACAAGTGTTACTTCATAACATGTTAAAATGTAACACGATGGCACTCTGTTTTTTACGAATCTATTTACTATGTGATGTTTCGCTGCCATCAGGGTTAACCGTAAGACTAATGGAAAAATGTTCGGTAACGCTCAGCCAAATCATGCACCATCATCAAGCACCGAAATAAAACTTCGAACAGAGTTGCAAATCTATAAGTTCGCTCCTGAGATACCGTTCGGACATACGTACAGAAAATATTTCCACCCTTTAAAACAATAGACTTAGCTAACGCCCAGCAATTATGACAGACCTTATGATGAGAACGAACTTATAGCAAAAGTTATGTACTCAAGAAGAAAATCAAGTAAATATAACACAACATTTATTAAAAACAAATGTTATTAGGTCACCTTCATGGATTAAAGCAATTGCTGGTGCATCCCAAAAATAGTATATTAAATGGTAATATTTTTTTATTACAGAAAAATAGGCAGAAACGGAAGCGAAATTTATAAAAATGTCAACTAAAAAGTTCATTTCCTAATTTCACTAAACCCAACCGTGTATACTCTAGCTCACTAGATCTCTTCCCTTCGAGATTAGAGCATAACTTTAATTAAAGAAGATGATACATGAATCAACAACAGTGACTATCACAACAACAATATAGTTAAGCAATACAGTTGCAATTCTTTGAAATTAAAACTTAAGGACTACATATGTGTTGATAAATAACGTAGTTAAGTTGTTAGTGTCTAAGTTTTAGTATTTAGTATAATCCAATGTTGTTCCTTTTAGTTTTAATCACAAGTCTTTGTTATTTAGTATTTAAGGACATTAAATGACTTGAGTTGTTCTGCAAAACAGTGTATGTACTGAGAAACGCTTGCAAATAAAGGCATTTTGATTTGATTTGAATATTAACAATGGTTAAGGACTTTAAGATTGCAGAACTACCTCAATAGTGATTAACCACCAAGACTACAACGCTTCATTAGTGATTATTCACTATGAGATCACAGAAATACGCTAATAGTGATGGATTCAAGAGCTACAACACTTTGGGGGCGTGATTTAAGCTTAACGCACTGCGTCAAACGTGGGTGGGTAACCATTATTAAGGACCCTACAGGAGTTTGTGTTGCTATCCGCCCGTTCGTCTAGTTGTCGTTCAGTAATAACTCTTGATAGAATTGTCCTAGAGACTACAAACTTGGTATATGGCTTCCTCTCAACACTACTGATTTTGGGGTCAAAAGGGTATGGTGCAATTTAGTAATATAAGACTCATAAGCCTTTTCAGTGTCTTCCCGAAGATGACAGATCATCTTATTAATAGCAGATTTCTTAAATATCTACAGCATAAAATGTTTACTTGTTTTATAAAGAGTTTACAAAAGGAAAAAACAACCGATGACGTTCTTTCGATCGTTGCAAACCAGATACATAATAGGTTTAATTTAGCGAAAAACCAAAACACATTTTGAAGGTTTTAAAAAAGCGGCTGTTTTGGTAAACCTAATATGTTGCTTAGAAATATTAGACGGATATTTATAAAATGGTTTTACAGATTTTATGCGGATAGAAGACAATAAGTGAAAGCGGAAGAATACATGAGGTCACACCTAAGTGTAAAAAGCAGGAGTGCCGCAGGGCTCTGCTCTCTCTGGAACCTTTTCCCTAGTTTTTATAAATGACCTACTAAACGAACCACTTTAGTGGGGTTTTCTGATGATTCTTCATTCTTTTATTTTTGCAACTCTGTAGATTCTATACAAAACTGTACTGGCGATATTTAAAGATCTTTCTTAGATCATTGAGAGCTTAACATGAGACGACAAACTTTAAGAGTAAAACTAAATAAATGTATCTTTGTAACGAACAATACAAACAAAATATAAATATTTATATACAAATACGTAGGGAACTTCTCAAAAGACAGATTAATTATGTCAAAAGAGGAAGCTGCCACGGACCCGCTCAGCTGAGACAATTTCAGGAGTTGTAGCACAAAAAAACTGCTAACATATGGTAGTAACTTAGGCAAGCGCAAACTGCCTGTCTAACTCGTCACGGCCGGCAATAATTTCCTTTTGTTACGCCCTCTTATGAACATATACATGAGTAACTAAAAAGATTAACTAATATGTATTAGTTTCGAAAAATTATGTCTACACAACTGAAGCTGCTATTCCCTGTATACCGGCCGTTTAATAGTCTTTAATTATGTACAGAACCATACTCTTAGCATTTCCCCTTCCCACTCTTCATTCCTAATTTAATTACATTTCTGACATGTAAATCACAATTTTTGTCAGTTTAAAGTATATTAAACACCAACACTAAGTCGAGTAAACCTCATTGTTTAACATTGTCCAATATAGGTGATACGGTTCCGGTACCCTGGACTGCAGGAATGTTGTTGAACAATCCGGTATCGAGGGGACAAAGAACGGTATTGGGCTGAAGGAATGTGGGACAATACATCTTGAGATAATTGTTATTACGAAGTTAGTGAATGACCTTGTGCTTTTTAAGCATGAATTTTCATTCTATTATTTAAAATCATAATCTGGTTTGCATTATACATTAATTAGCAACATGTTATAATATGTAAATCATCAATAATGAGGAAAGGACTATTGTCTGTATAGACATACTTAATTCAGGTATATTTTAAAATTATTAAGTGTAAATTTTAATTTAATTTAATTTTTAATTTCCAAAGTAAACCAACCTGTTTTATAATTTAACACTGTGTATCTGGTCACGCAGTATATTTCAACGCACTGTTGGCCTATTTTTAATTTTCTGACGATTATTAATTGTTCGAAAATGAATTATTAATATAATGAAAGAGTAGAATTTAAAGTAATAAAGACCTTATCTTTATACTTATATTTAAGATTTTCTTCAAACTCCTTGTGGACGGTGCCCAGTGTGATAAAAAGATGTATATATCCTTTAAAAAGTAAAGTATTTAGATTTAAAGTTTCGTTGCTCTATCTGCAATTGTTCAAAAAAATAAACTTCTGTTTCCGGACTTTTTGTGGAGCCTTTATATATGATTGCATATTAAATCGATATGTAGAGCTAAATTTGCTCCGGTTCATTGAATGTTATATTTTTTATAACTTTACAACAAAGTGCACTAATACTAAGTTTTTGTTTGTTTCTAATCATATGGATAATCTAAAGCAATTTGAAAACCTGCTCAGTTTGGAGGGGCGATGAATCTAAATGTCAGCGTAGAAAAAGTTACGAAATAAGAGTGGCGCGTTGGTCTCCCAATAAAGTTCGTGACGTAGGTAAAAAGGTTATAACAGCACTTATCAGAACCGAGCGCCGTCACTTTTATGAACGCTAAATGCTTAAAAAATTAAACAGCCCTTTGCAAAACGACATCTAATCTAATTAAGCCATTCCTCTCAGTCTGATATTACCGCCACTCTTGATGAAATGGTCTTTTGATGAAATTGATCGTGTACATCGTTACAAAATAAATAATCATGCAATAAAAAATATCGAAGCCTACGCGTGTTATTTTTTTCTTTAATACACTAAATTATCAGTTTTCCGTGACAAAGTCTTAAACGTTGGATGATTGTGCTTTTAAAATAGGAAATTTCATTGATTTGTTTACTAATTTGCATATTATTTAAAATATTGTCTCTCCGTTTCTGCTTTAGAATATAATTTTTAACCTTTTTTTCCTCAATATCAATAATTTTTATAACTAGATGCTCTGAAGAAGTTCATTTCATTGTTGTCATGTTAATTGATTTTTAAGGATGTATGTGTTCTTTTAATCTTAATTGGTAACTTGGTTTTGTCTGACCTATCTAACATTTTTCACGTTCACTGCAATTAATTTAAGAAACTCTAGAATTAGTTTATAAATCTTTGTTTTCCTTGTTTTTCTATTCCCTTTATGTATAGAGAGATATTGGAAGAGTTTACCCCATCTTATCCTATTACTCAAACTTGATACTGGGACATGAATGCATATGACTTAAATAAGAAAAAATAAAGCATTTACATGACGATCAAACATCTATAACTGTTGAAATAAGATTGCAACTCCTACAAGATTTCTATTTACTTTCTAAGCTTCTGGGTGTCCTAAAAAGATTAAATTTGACACACACGTGTCAATGTTCACAATAGACAAATATAAGATTTTTAATAAATATCAACCATAGGGGTTGAAAATTTGTTGCAGTCCTAGAAAATTTCTATTTTTGTTTTAAACTCCCCAATGTCCAACAACGATGAAATCTGCCTAATGCTCTCAAAAAGAAAAATATAATACTTTGAATGCAGATCAACTACCTATAGAGTGGCTAAGACTGGGTTGGAATCCATAAAACAACCATATCTTTGTTGAAAACTTGAAGCGAGTTATAAAAGTGGTTGACTATTGTTTATCCAATCAACTACAGATATAATTAAACAGTGCTCAGTGTGGCTTGAAATTGTGTGGAGATGACAGTGTGAAATTATCAGAAAGTAGGCATCTTGTAGAGTCAGTATATATGAATATCATGCAAAAATGTTATAAATATCAACATTTCGTCTATAAATACGCAGCTTCGGGTTAACATCTGTTGGCACTTCCTTACCGTGAGACCGAGATATCTAGAGTTTAACTGCATTTAACAATGTTTCTACGGAAAAATCTTTAACAGTAAAAGTATAAAATACATTATACAGTACTTTTACCTCGGATGCTATCCATCCGGAATTCGCGCGGCTGAGACCGTGATATAGCTACTGGCCAGTGTTGCGGGATTAGCCTATAGTAGGTTGTGACGGCGCAGCGCAGCAGCCACCATATCCAGAAAACTAAGAAACACGATGCGTAATTTTTAAAATTTTTCTTTATTATTATTTGTTCAATCATTCAGCAATCATTGAGTTCTTGTACACTATAAATCTGACAGAAAAATTTAAATGCGAAAAACCCTTCCTAATTTTTACTAAAAAACGCGAATTTCAAAATTTAAAAACTGCAGTTATTATTCGATTTGGCCATACATAAGTATAATAATAATTCAAATTTATCGTAAATCCTTCGAAGTTCTAAAACATCAAATTGTTGGTCTAGACCAGAAAGCATTTACAAAAAAGTGATATGTTCATAATTCTTATAGTCTTTGTTGTTTAATAAATTATTTACTGGTAATTTAAATTTACTTGGAATTAAAATACGTAATAGTGCACTGAGAACCTAAAGCTGTGATCTTCAGTGTTATTATTATAGAATTCATAATTTGTAGTTAAAAACATTTGATAAACGAACATGAACTACTATATGAAAAAATTATTTTTTACATAGGACAAAAAGTTAAGTAAACCTATCATTGCACTTAGTTCAATAGCATTCGCGCTTTGTTTTCGGAGTGTGACAGGATATTCAAAATGGCCATTTCAAAACGTACGATACTCTAAGTTACGTTGTAACATGTCCTACATCTGTTATTTAATTCATAATCTAGTTTACTCTCATTAATTAATGAATAAATTTAATCTGGTATCGATACCAATATTCTTCTATTATTTTAATTTTGGCCTTAACCTTACTTGTGCGTACAATACCCTCCAGTATTAGTTTTGCTTTTGTAAATTGACACTTTAAATTTGTAATGTGTGCTATTTAAACTTTTAAGTGTGATATAATAAGGTTTATTTCAGGGCACATGGTCAGGGGTTTTGCCATGCTCTTGCGTTACAAAACCTTTACAGAAATTACAATTAAGTACATAAGTGTAATTTATTTTCGATCGACGTACTGTTAGATGGTTATGTGTTTATAACTTTATTTTAGGCAATGGAAGGATTGTGAAGGAAACGGGATTTTCCGGACATTTCCCATCGGTCAGTGATACAAAAAATCAGTAACACTACGTTTTGAGATCTTCAATCTGATCTCTTCTTCAGGTAAATAACTAACCTAAGACATAATTACAAAGTAGGTTAAAATAAACAAGCCATAGGTAGGTCATAGATGGTTGGCGAATGCAGACCTATTGTGACCTGTATTCTGTAGTTCAGTTTTAATAATCAGTGTTGTGCTTAGTTTTTTTATTAATTTTTATTACAATTTCGTAATGAATGAAGAATTTAATCATATCAGTATGGAAAAAGAACAAAAACTTCTTAGAGGTAACTACCTAATTACCTTCAAGTTATCTTCAAATAACTTGTCCCAGTTGAAGTTCTCCCAGCAAGAGAATTTCAAATCTTTTATTACCTTATATAATATATCTTATTGTCTTATATAAGAATAAAAAAACCGTAACACTACGTTCGTGTAGTGTTGTGCTTTGTTTTTTTTTATTAAGTGCATGTTTTAGACTTAGTGAGGTTGACACACAACATGGTAGTTGTGATTTCTGATTTACGCGTGTCACAACGCTCTGATATTATTTCTTTATTTTAACATCGCTTGTAATTATGTGTTAGGTTAGTTATTTACCTGAAGAAGAGGTCAGATTGCAGATCTCGAAACGTAGTGTTACTGATTTTTTTGTATCATTGAATGACGCCAAATGTCCGGAAAATACCTGTTAGATGTTATTTGACTGAGAGAGTTGACTGGACGGTGCAAAACTTCCTAAACTGAATCTGCAAGGATAGTTTATAATTGGCCATGTTTAATAGATATATTCACAGAAAGAGAAACTAAAAATAAAACTTCATATCTGAATTCCTACAATGAACTTACATAACTTTGTATTAAGCAATGCATTGTTACGTTATCAAGAAAGTAGCCATATTTCCTAATACACATTCAGTATACACAACTTCAGGTGTGTTGTTTATAGCGATAAATACAGGGGTAGCATAGCGAGACCACACAACATTTATTGCCTTTTGGCTTGTAATAATACGGTAATAACAACTGGAAATGGCAGCCGTGCAAAGATTGCTTAAATTTGCAATAATTATTACGCAAATTGGCTGTTTGAGGCATTGTATTCTACTAATAAAGACCTTTAATTTACTGTGTATATATCAACCTATCTTTGAATTTAAGATTTTCTTCTGAATCCTTGAGAGCCGCCCCCCTGAAAAAGGAAGAGGATCACTAAATATGTGCTAAATTACATATTTATGTCCATTTACTTTTTACCAAGTTTTTGGCTCTACGTTAAATGTTACAAAAATATTTAACCGTCCCGTGACTTGCATTAATTATAAATTCAAAGTGTCTTTTTACTGCTGCCCTTTCCGGCTCGGTTGTTCGTAAAAATTAAGTAAAGATAGATGTCTTTATTTTACCAGGCGAAGATAGGGCTAAGAAGCCCTCTCTAACACTTAACCTGGAGACCAACGCCTGAAAGGTGACTTCCGAACCACCACAACACGTACTACATGAAATTTATAAACTGTCTGATTACAATAATGATAAACGTATTGTATCAATTGATATTGAAGGAAGATCAATATCAATGGAACTGGTTACAGGGGCAGCTTTGTGTTGTATATTTTACAAAGATTTTATGACCCTTAACAACTTTTTGTAGATAAACTGTACTTATTATTAATCAGACTGTGGATCCAATCTTTAGGAGGGTTTGGTTAAGGGAAATAAAACTCGACCAGACTGCAATCAAAGCTTGCCGTGTAGCGAAACCCACTGCACTAGGTGAATTATTGAATAAATTCATAGATCGGATCAATTCCGGTTGAAAGAACCCATTTCTGAATTATTGCAGATGTCTAGCCTATATTCATAATGCCTAGAATAGTGCCTTACGCACTAAAAGCGACTGTTGTAAAGGAACTCAAAAGGTTATAAGACGCTGGAATTGTAACAAAAATTGAACGTTCAGATTGGGGAACACCAATAGTACCCATAGTCAAGCCCAATGGAAATGTCAGGATTTGTGCTGAGTACAAGGTGACAATTAATAAAATCATAAAGGATTAAAAATATCATATTCCCAGAATTGAGAGTATCTTCGCTAAAATAAATGGTGGCAAGTTATTTTGTATATTAACATAAGTAATGCTTACCTTCATATGAACATGTCTGAAGAAAGTGCTAAAATGCAAACTTTAAGCACACATAATGGATTATACTGGGTCAACAGACTTATGTTTGGTGTAAAGGTTGTTCCTTCCATTTGGGAAAGATTCATGGACAAAACATTACAAGGAATTTCCAATCTAAAGTGCTTTTTTGGTGATATAATCGTTCGTTCAAGTTAAGGTGTACAAGTATATTATCACAAACAATCTTTTGTTTTGGCGACCGACGCGTCTACTATCAGACTAGGCGCAGTGCCATCTCATAGATATAGCGATGGCAGTGAAAGACCAATAATTTATGCTTCTCGTACCTTAACACCGTGTGAACGTAAATACCGTCAAATTGACAAAAAAAGCAATTGGTATTTACTGGGGACTGCAGAAGCACTTCTCTTACTGCTGTAGAAGGAAGTTTATTCTAGTAACGGATCACAAACCACTGGTATCCATTTTTCATCCCATCCTTGTCACCATTATTATTATCTTACCTAAAAGCTTAAATAAAACACAATAAAAACCTAAAGTGTTTAGTTTATTCCCGTTATTCATAGATCATTATTATGAATAATGTCCTCATGCGATACCAAACGCAATCAAAATAAATTAGAAAATTGCTTCGACTTAAAAGGAATTTACCATACAGAACCAAATCCCAACCAAAATACTAATCTGATAAATTTAAGAAATGTTGAAATCACACATCAATTACATTTAATTTGAAGGTAACCTGATATGTTGAACTCTTTTCCTTTTTTTACTATACATTTTTAGTTCTATGTAAACATTTATAAATATTCTACATACAGCTAATTGGAATCTTGTTGTTTATGGTATTATTTGTTGAAATTATTTTTTTGGTTGTCTTTTTAATTCTTAGTTTGGATTCTGTTTTTTGCTCTATTATTAAATACGTGTGTTTCTGATGAAAGGTTCTCGGAACTCGAAAATTAAAATATGAACACTGGTTTTTCTTTATTTTCGTAAACTTTGAACTGCTTAGTAATTCTTATATATATGTATAAACATGTATTTAAGACACCTCTTAGGAGCTACAGCCTCCCAAATTTGGACAAAATAATATTTTTGCCACGCAGCACAAAACAATGCACTTATGACAAAATTTACCGTACCATAGTTTTTTGACGCAAGAAGGTGTAGTTAAATATACTTTTTAACTCGTATAAATTGGAGGACACGTCAAATATAGCGTCTTTTGCTACAATCTGAAAGTCGAAAGTTTGAAACATAAGATCCACTGTAGCTTGAGTAGTAGCTAAAATCGGTAGAGATAAATGAATATGAATTTAAAAACATAATAAATAAAAAAAAGTTAAAACTAAAAATTCAATAAGAAATATATATATATATATATTTATTCTTCTAAAGCTGTATTCTTACGATACTGTGTTTTCACATAAAACAAACAATATTAAAAATATATTTGTAAAGTCACAAATTTATTATTAAGAGACATATTTTTTATATATTAATAGTACAATTTAAAATAATAATAATTGTTATTAAATAGGCAAGGACTTTCTCACGAAAACTATAGTTATGTATTGTTTACAGTGGTATATGCTTGCGCCTTGAAATAAATTAAGTATAAAATCAATTTTACAGTCGATTTAAACAGACTCGAACAAACTTAAAAATAAAACAAACTTTTTACCATACAAGTATATTCTTAATCTCTAACATCGTTTGGCAACAACTCTTGTTTTGAGAGTAAATTGCTGGGACGGCAAGGTAACATCATTATACTTACGTCTTTGACTACTTACGCTTTATTAGACTAATTAATTTTTTCCCTCGCAACAAAAAAGCTCTTAGCTGCCAACTTTTAATGAACACAGACAAAAGATAGTTAGTAACACTCTAGCTTTCAGAGGGGGTTTAATGAACAACCTTTGAATACAGCAGGCTTACCTTACTATGTCTAATTGTGTAATAAATAAATATTTCCAAATTATTAGTTTTTAATTTTAATTTGTTTAGGAGCAACCTTGATTGGGAAACTGGCATTTATTACGATTTTATCAAACAGAATAAGGAGGAGGATCGGTGCAGTAAAAAAATCGACTATAGTAACAAAAAACTCAACGGTCCCAGACATGATTCGAACCTGCCATCTCTCATTCACATCCAAGTCCGACATCTTAGAATGTTCGACCATCTGTTCTCTAAAACTGAACTAAAATGTAAGCCTATATTTAATATTACACACAATGAAATACGTACTGAAAACATGAAGTTTCTTGTACTACTTTATACAATTTGAGAGGCATGTAAACTACCGATAATGAATTCAAAAACTAGATTCAATCATCGACTTAAATGACGACATAATGATTTTGTGAACTTGTTTATCTCAAGCTTTGTTTCTTAGAACAGCGATTTGTTATCATACCTTCTTCGGAAACTCTTTAAACGGCAAACGTAACCGTAACTGATACGTTGTAAAGTGGTAGGTTTAAACAAAGTGATAAGATCGATTAGTCTTATAATTTCATAAAAACTTTATACAATTGAAACTTAACACTTTAACCCCCAGTGTATGTTACTATACGTTACGACAACACATTATTATCTTTAATCAGGGTGGCCACTAAACACTTTTTTTCAAATTCCCGATTTCCCCCGATTTGCCTAGTCGAAAATCTCCCATTCCCTAGTCTACTTTCAAACCAAATGTAAAAATGTAAGAATTAATTCATTCTTATTCCGAGGCCACGGTCATGGGTTTTTTTCACGAGTTGTATTTGCGGGAAATGTCACGAAGCTGCGGTGGCATATATATATATATATATATATATATATATATATATATATATATATATATATATATCCAATTCTGAAAAAAATAGAATAAAAGACAACCAACACAGCGCTACCCTCAGGCACACTGCAGTCTAGGGTTTCAGAGGTCTGCCGTGCACGAATTTTTGGCACGAGAACGTGATTTTGCCGATGCAGAGGATCAGTTCGGTACATCCACGTATTAAACCATAGACTCTTATCATCTAAACGCTATTAACTTTGTTTATACTTTGGAGGGTGGAGCTAGCCTTAGAATACCAAATTCCAAAATCATTTGCAGAGCTTCAGAGAAAGGGTTATATTTTTAATACTAAAAGTCATATCCTCTACCTTCCACTTTTAAATTCAATTCACTTTTAAACGTATTCCATTTTTAATTTTTAAATATACAATTTTATGTTGTATCGTAATTAATGATTAAACCTTATTCATCTTTACGTGCCAGTTAGGATATTGTAATAGGAATGATTTTATTTTATTCTTTTTATTTGTGTTTAGAGGTTAAATGGAAGAAAGGAATTTTTAGTGTTAACTTCCCCTCTCTAAATAGAGGCATTTTTCATTTCACTTCCTTGAAATATCTTGGAAATGTTAGATTATAACGCTGGCTTCCAGAATATATTCAATTTGGGTAAAAATGTATGGGTAAAAATGTATGGGTAAATATTTTCAGGATTGGTTATATAAAATTCTGCATCTTCACTTGGAGCTGAGTGTTAAAAATTAAAAAAAAATCTTGTATGAAAGACAGATGACAGGCAATATCTATGGGCAATATATTCACCACGGCATGTACCTACTAAGTATAAAATATAAGTAGTATAAGTATACTACTATTAGACGTCGTCTTGACCGGTCATCCGGTTAACCGTCGCTCTTCCAGGAAGTGAATAACATCCATTTTTAACCGCATTAGCAACAATAGCAACGAACAAGTGACTAAACATCGATATTTATACTACTTTAGTTTTTATTTATATCTTGTACAGTACAACTGTGTACACTGTACAGCACTATATATATAGCGTATGGTGATAACCTTTCGTGAGTATAAAGTACTGTACAAACAATTCACATAATTAGTGGGACGACTTGTAAACTAAATGCAGTAACTGTTAAAAAACATTAATTGTTAAAAATAACATTAAGCTTATTATAATATATGCTGTACAATGACAGTCAATTCTAAAATGGTTTTTTACTATAAAATACAGTCAGAAATAAACATTGCAGTTGAGTCGAGTTATATTAGGTGCTGAGCGAATCTTTTGTCTGTTACGTCAAATAAATGCTGTGCAAAAACGAAAACGCTTAAACTTTAACAGAGACAAGCGTACTTCTGGTTTATATGAACACGGTGGTGTGTGACACACACTGTCAGATTACTGGAGTGAAAGATTGTCAGACACCTGTCAACCTCCATTTGGCTTTGTTCATCCGCTGACAAAACAAAAACTTTAGTTTGGTGAGATTTCCTGGAACATTACCGCTCCATAGACAATCTGATACTTACAACGTGTGCAACAATACTTGCGTAATACAGGCGTAACTTTGAATAGTGATATAAATTACTGGAAACTAAAGTATCGCTAAATATAAAAACATCTGTTATAAATTACTAAAATTTTCAATATTTTCTTAAAATAAAAAAATCACCATTTCAACACTTTATAAATAATTTTCTAATCGTATAATGGACATTTCAATCCCAAAGAGAGCATCGCCAAGTTCTAAAGAGGTTATGGATAAAAAAAACTAACGACTAAACTATGTGTCAAAGGTACATACATGGGCTTGATTAGAAATAAAAATTAACAAAAACCAATAAACTAAAACCAGTATTTAAAATTTAGTAATTAGTTGTTGGATTTACACATTAAAACCAACTAATGGACAGACTAACCGGTCTTTCTAATTATATTTAATGACGATAGATAATCTAATCGTTTTGCAACACTTTGAAATATATCAAAGGCATAAAATTAATTCAAAAATATTATTAAATGGCATAATTTTTAAACACAAATAAATAATATTGATGGATTTTAATCAGTTCAAATTAAATCTTATATACATATAATACAGTCTCTAACAAAACAGTTGGGTTGCTCTGATTCATTTTCAAATTCTATATATGATTCTAAGCTAAAAACTAAGATCAATTGTTTTCCACGTTCCACTCAGTTTAGCAGTTATGCGCCAATTTAAAATAAACAATTTTATCCTTGTAGTTATCTTGTTACAAAACTTAAGAAACGGTTCCATACCAGAAGGTATTATATCAGAAATCATACTTTAAGTTTGTTTTAATATTTCCAAAATAGCGGCCATTTATTTGTTTTGGCCAATATTTTATAAGGCACAAAAAAGTTCACCAGTATTTTAACAGCTGTTATGTAAATCAGCTGTTACTGTAATTCAAATGCAACACCGAAACTGACAATTGAACCTTAATCTTATATCTTATATATATAAAAATCTTGAGTCACGATGTATGTTGCCAATAAACTCCAAAACGACTGAACCAATTTCAATCAAATTTCACATGTATCCGTAATTTAGTCTAACTTAGAAGATAGGATAGTTATTATCTGAATTATTCGCTTATGTCGTGAATATAAACGAATAAAATGAAGAAAAGTTTTCAAAGCGCCTGCACATTATAACCTGCAATTACGAGATAGATACGTATATTAAACAGTGAAACACTATTTGAAGGCGCTAAGTTATGATGTATAATTGTCTAAACTAAATTTTTGGTTGAACTTAAAGGTTGAGTGGTAGACCACTTTGTAATAAAATACATTATGCATGTACAATACATTTTTGACATATTTTCTTGATCGTGACATCAAGGTAAAATCTACATCGGGGTTGGAAATATAATTTACTTCAACCAGAAATGCTCATACGCGGGCAAAACTTACGAAAAGCGTGCGAAGCCGCGGGAAACAGCTAGTATATTATATATATTAAGGTTCATTTCCCGACAACCTCCAATGCTAAGTTTATTTTAATAATTTGTTTCAACTATCCTAGGTTTTACATGTTTTCCTTATTCAAATATATCACAATCTGTAATGGTGTATTAAACATTTACTAAAATCAACCACTTCATTGATAAAAGACGAATAGGTAAAAAACTTTTTACCCCAACTTTAACATGACAATAGTAATTGTAAGTGTTTATTTCATAATAAAAGAGAAACAAATTAGTTTTAATGAAGTGGCAAATAGTATTATTATACAATTTTAAAATCCTTAAAAATTAACATCTTTTTAAACAAACACGTCAGTTTAGTTACGGAGTTTTCTTGAAAGCATAAATAATTCAATCATAATTTTGATATACCTTAAAATGAAAATTACTTTTAGTTTAAAGAGAACACAGTGATGACATTCGCCTGTTTTTCAGTTAAACCAGATTTTCCGAGATTATGACTTATATTCAAAGGAAAACATTATGACAAAACCGTTAGTTTTGTTGAAGTTTTTGAACGCATGAAATATTCATCAAAGGTAGCTGCTTTTGGAGTTTTCAAAAAAATTTTCCAATATCTGGAATACTAAGCGACTTTAACTAGGGTCATGTTTTGTTATTTGGGTTGGTCATTGGCTAGCCGACCACCCCTTTGAATATTATAGTTGCCTTATAGAACATCCGATATATATAACATTTTTTTATAAAATACAAAATAAATATTGTATGAACTTACTAGTTATAACTTTTATTTTACTTTATAGTTAGGATCAAAGTGGCACATCAAACTTTTAAAAAAGTTATCATTCAATTTGACTGCTCGAACTCTCTCCCGGTTTACCTGCTGTCTCACGCTAAAAGCTTTTTCAAGTTATTCAATCTTCAAGATTCCACTTTTCATCGATTATTCACTCAAGAAAGTCTCCTTTAAGGGTTTTCTTATTTCGATTCCTTCAAGTTCTCACTAGTAATAAAGAAATCAAATGAACGTAAAAAGTAGAGTCGCTGTTAAAATCGCCACGACAAGAACTGTTTAGGTATTTTTACTTAACATTCACAGTATATCTTGTTTTAATGTAAGTGAAGCTAATAGAAAGAACGCGTTTAGAACAATAAGAATGAGGCTCGTATAAGGAACTAGCAGTGAATACGCTGTAATAATAAGATTCGAAAACTATTAAAAATAAGCTCTGTTTACTCACATTACTCTGTTCATTCTCTGTAACCTTTAAACCAACGAGGGAGCAATACGTTCTATAACACATGAAGTGATTTATTTTTTACAATACTTTTTTATCTAATAAGTTAACAGATATAATAGTATCGGGACTGAAATCACAACTAAGGGACAGAACAAGAAAAATACAGTTGCGAGTAAAGTTCAATAACATATCTAATTATAATTGAGAAGATAGTCTAATTATAAGTAATGTATTTGAAAATATCTTTAATACGTTACGCCTTTAAGCCGTTACTTATAACGAAGGAACTTTGATATTTAAAGTCCATCAAGTCCGGTATGGTCTAGTGGCTAGGATACCTGGCTCTCACCCAGGAGGCTCGGGTTCGATTCCCGGTACCGGAATATACTTTTTTTTAAACAACATGATGTATAGGAAACAATGTTTTCTACTGCACAGACATTGATTACTGACAATTTTTTAATTAATACTATTTTAATAACAAAAACCTGATTTTTCAACGTAACGTTAATGACATAATTCTGTTATCCAATTGTATTATGAAGCAGTTTAAAAAACTAAATATATTTAATAATATCTATAATTACTATAATTGTTCTAATATAACTTCTATTAAAGTAAAATTAAAACTATTTTCGTATTAACGGCTATAGAGGTTTCGTTACTGATGTGTAATTTTGTTGAAATCCCAGACCTTTTAAAACTGTAATTGATTTTGAAAGATGTTAAACTATATGTTCAAGATATACTTAAAGTGTTAAACTGCTATAAGCCTATATAGGTGAAAACTGTTAATCTAAAACTTTATGACATTTTCCTGACACACGTAATAGATCAATTTGTTGAAATGAAACACTAGTTTAAACGCATACTGATAAAATATTTTGCATCAACGAACCTAAGTTCTCATTTAAAACTATAAGTTTATATTAAGTGTGTAAAAAGAAATTTGACAATTTCATCAATTGTGCTGAGAATATTGAATTAGGCTTGTATTTTAAGTATAAATACATTAAAAATGTTTATAATTTCTTTAGTCGTGCTAAGATTCTAGAAACTAATGCAAAGTTCCTTACACTGGCGGAGAAAGAATTTCAATTACTGGGAATTTCAATGCTGGTTAGTATGTTAAAATATTGGTAACTGTATTGGAAAAGTCTGCAAAACACTTCAGTGGTCAAAAGCACATAAGCTAACATTTATACATTTACTCTGATTGAGCAAGTGATGTGGATTAATAACAGGCCGACAGACAAAATGTATAATAATTTACAGCTGCTCTCTCATTCTTAAGACGGCGCATTTTCTTAAAGCATTCTCCCCACATGCTTCATTTATCGAGTAATTTTAGAAGATTTGAGTCTCCCGAACACTGAAAGAAAGGCGATTCTTGATGTACTGATTAAGAGAATCGCACTCACAAAAAAGAGGAAATCTTAAGCAGGAATATTTAAAAACGCTGAGGATAAGATTGTTTTACACAATGTGATTTCGTTTCTTAACCATCGTTATTCGGATCTGTTCTAGATGTATCAATATCCAGGATAGAAATATAGTTTTGTTTATGTCCTTACTACCATGTTTCAGGAGTAACCCAGGTTTCCATAAGTATTAAAGTTATCACTACTGTGATTATTGGTCGAGTCGCAAAACGAATATTAATTTTATTAAATACACATACAAAGTGGTTCTTAATTGAGGTAAATACAGTTTTTACTAATTTAAGTTATGATAAAAATAAAATAAATAGTGGAGGTAGATAGATTGGACAATATTCATGACATCGCTGGTTATGAAATTCCGTTGTGGTTATATTTTTTACGGTCACACTTTTATACGATTATTAAATTAATAAGGAAAAAGTAAAACTAATGACGCAGCTAAGGAACGAAACAATAACGAAAAGGTTAATTAAGTTTTATTCATTTATTATTTATTTATTTCAACGGGAAAAAACCCAATACATCAAAAAATATACAATGAAAAATTTACAAGTGGTGGCTAACATGCATAAACTGATGAATGACTAGGAGCTACGTATTACTTACAAACAAGCACATAATTAATTGATATCAAAACAAACATCCGTAAGTTACCAGTCAACAACAAAATATTTAGAAGAAAAAAAAAGATAACAGAATTAATATCTATGAAAGGATAACAATTTATATAAATATCTGAATATATATACGCATACACATATATACATATATATATATATATATATATATATATATATATATATATATATATATATTAGATGATAAATAATAACAACAACAATAATATCTATAACAAATGTCGCTAATAATATATAATTAAACAAAAACCAATAACCATAAATGACGCTTGCAATTTCTATAATACCAAGGCAAGGTTTTATTTATAGAACTCGTCGGAAACTTAATTATCATAATGCTTTTAGTATGTAGGCTATTTATTAATAGGAATGCCTTTAAAACGTGTATGAACTTTAGCTCATAAGTCTGTCTTCTGAACTATAATCGTTAGAACAAATCCACTGTGAGAACTGCAAGTCCGGTATGGTCTAGTGGCTAGGATACCTGGCTCTCACCCAGGAGGCTCGGGTTCGATTCCCGGTACCGGAATATTCTTTTTAGCTAACGTAAAATGTAGACAAACTAATCTTTTTTTTATAAACAACTTGTGATGACAATTGTAAATGTTACATGATAAAACAATATCAATAAAGCTTTCAACCAATTGTTGCATGACAAAATTGTAGCAAATCCCTTTGTTCAACAAAGGGACGGAAGTTACTAAATAAATTTTTGTAGAAACCATATAATTCGTAAGTTAAGATAAAAAAAAATACTATTTATCATTTTAACATGCGTGTTCTAAACAGCGCAGTTTCATAGTAAAGAAATAGAGGCGTTTCACAGCCAATACTTACATTATATAATTAATTATTTGTAAACTGTGTCAGTAAATTTGAAACGAAAAACTTTCAATTTTATATCATGTACAACTATTTTGCACTAGGAAACATAAAGTTAAGATTAAAAGTATGCATATTACCTATACGTAAGCATCTTGAATAAATTTAATAAGAAATAAAACATTTTTTTAGAATTGTGAAGGAAGAGTTAAATAAAACTTTCAGGGTAAGTAGTAGGCAATTCTTACTGCATATCTGTCCCTTAGTACTTTATTAACATAACTCTATAATCCAGATTATCTGCATCGGTCTTTGATATAGAATACTTGAGCTGAACTGTCAGAAACACCTCAGCTGACGTTACTGTGAGTACTCCAGTTGAGCGGACGATGTGGCTTGTCAAGCCATCTTCTATAGTTCGGCGCTGTTATTGATGAGCTGGGTAACAATTTGCAGCTGCCCTATAATTCTCAGGGAGTCCTGATTTCCCAACTATTGTTCCTGACACATAATACCGTCAATTTAAGGCAACTCTTAGAATATTTAAGTATTCGAACTTCCAAATATCTATTGCGCCTAAAATCGGTCTGGATGTCCTTTAAAACTTTAAATAATTTCATCTCTTTGTTGAACCATAGGTTGAAAGCTTCATTTATATTTTAATGAAGATAGTATAACATGTAGAATTGAGAATTGTTAAAAGTGATTGACAAAAAAAAATGAGTTTATCTATAATCCTTGTAAACTAAAAAGTATATTCCGGTACCGGGAATCGAACCCGAGCCTCCTGGGTGAGAGCCAGGTATCCTAGCCACTAGACCATACCGGACTTGTTGGTTTCAGAGTTGTTCGTCGTTGTAACAGTTTTATTGAGAAGTATAATCACGTTTTGGTATTGTAACTGAAAAAGCCGCGTCACCAATATCTAAGTCGATATTAAATCTTGAAAATGTGTCTACATTTGTGGGAGCAGTGGAGACAGTCGCTATAAAGAAAGGTTTTATTAAAAATGGAAGTCAGTAAAGGGACTGATCGACAGAAGTAACTACTTTTTATAACGGGCTGTGAATATAAATCTTTGGAATATAAATGTTACAATCCTATAACTTGCAACATTTTACATACCTCAGGAGTTTGACCTAGACAAAACCATGAAAATAAAAATTACAATATTATAAAAAAATGGTTTAAAAACCAATTTCAAAGGAATTACAAAAACATTTATGAAATACAATTTGAGTACCTAAACTAGTAACTATAGTTAGTCACACATACCACCATATCTTTTTTTATTAGTACGAGATTTAGAATATTTGAGGTTATCCGAAGAATATGATATTCTGCAACCCGGTATTTCAATAAATATGTATTTCTACAAAAAACACTAAAGAACAATTTGAGTTTAAAATAGTGAGTTTTGTCTAAATAGCCTCTCTAGCACACCTGGATAGCTACTGAAATAGAAAACAAGAGTGACGTGACGTTTCCGTGACGCGAAACGAAAGTTTTCCTCCGTGCAAAACATACAACCATAGCCCGCCAAAAGAAGTAGTCACTTCAATAAAACGATACAAGGAGTAGTGATCTAAACAATAATCAAAAGTAAAAAAGTAAATGTCGCCTTTTGCAGTTAACCATGCTACCAAAACGAAATAAAATATTCCTTGTTACAAAAAAAAAAAAAAAAAAAAAAATGAAACTTCACCACAAGTTGTGAAACTTACTGATATATGGCATACCAACAGTTTTCACAGAATATTGAGTTTCTTTACAAATGTGCTTATTTTGCTCTTTGATCTTTTGACTCCAACATTAATTAAGTTGTTCCTCGCTCTAAGAAGAACCAATGCACGAGTCTCTATCAGGATTTGTCGTATACACAAACAAACAAATAGACAAAGACACGATTTTATGATGCACCTGTCGGGCGCTCAATAACACCAATCAGTTGATTACAGACAGCTCGACAAGACACAGGCTCAGGAGACGTATCGAGTTGTCGGTGCGACAGATGATGTTACACCAGAAGCATCTGTTGACATATATTCTTCATTGTTCGGTGGCCTCTGACGTTATTTTTGGCGCAACCGTTCCCGTTTCGCACACACACTTCTACAAATAGGACCCCGGTCAGATACCATTATATGCCCCCAACGCTTTAACTTTTTTCAATGAACTTAGAACGTTATAAAACTATGTAGTTGAGTAACAGAACTAACATTCGATCAATCAACAAGCATGTCCAGGTATTGCGATCGGTATTGTTGTCGCTGTTATCTTATCTTTCTCGAGAATCCCGATTACGGCAGGCTGCGCGGCATCACATGATTATTTAAGTTTTTTGCACGGTACATAATTGCCTTTCCATTACAATTCAATTTATATTTCTAAACAGCCCCTCTAGAATTTGATATTTAACTGATAGGTACTATCTAGAGGGATGTTTTTCTTCCGTTGACATCAGCGCGGGGCTGCCGAAGTCACCATGCACAAGAATCAAATCGCATAATACATATACTCGTATATATAGAAGTGTATTAAATATTCATTCATACCTCCTATAATTCATTCAATAAAAATAAGGTTGTAAAAGCGCATGATGTTTAACTTTCTCTTATGACGGCTACGTTAACCGCGGGCTCTTATGAGTAATTGGTTACACTGTGACATTAGTAACAGTAGCGAGAATCTGGGTGTAATAACAGGTTGTAACGCATCCTTGTCATGGGAAAGAGGTAATATTGAAGGGAATTGTTGAAAAGGGGAAAAATACCTTTCCAAATTAAAAAAGCAGACGCTTTTGGAAAATTGTACGCGATGTGTAATTGTGAATTATAAGAACGATGGTTAACAAAATACGGATAAAAAAACGTGCAGTATCATAACTTTACGTATGCAACGAGAATTATCGAATATAAAACTAAAAACATATAGCGTAATGCTTTAAACTGAATTTAATTATTACGAAAATAGTTTAATTTACCAAATAGTGCTTATTATGGGATAAAAAATATTGTACTATGCGAACTTGGACAGCATATACAATATAAAAGAGAGAATAGTGAGGCAGCGTCTTACAGGAGGGATGATTTTCGATCTTTCAGAAAGCTTTTAACGGTGGGTGGGACTAATTAAATAAGGGCACTCTCTGAAACCTTACGGTCTTATTCAGCTCTCGTTTTAAGGTGTCGGTACAAGCGTAAAGGGGTCATCGTCTGACTGTGGCGTTAAATTTACATAAAAACAAGTTTGCTCATACAAACTTACACAGAATTGAACTCTTTAAAATGATAAATACGATTTCTAGTTCACGATTCTATATTTCGACGACCATGCTGACTATCCCATGTAACCTGCACCTGCTGTGATTACAATTTTACAGAGGTTGGTAAGCCTACACCGGCCAAATAAATTTTGAAATGAATTATTTAAAAATGTGTATCATATTTCAATATTTCATTAATGTCCACGTGTCAAGTAACGGGCTTTTCTGAGGCTGCATGTAGTGTTAAAATGTCACATATTAAAATGTAATGTAGTTTTTTATATAATAAATTTAATATTTTCTCGTTACCATAATCGTTACCCATAAGGCCAATGTAAAAGTGTTTGGTAAAACTCAGCCATGTACCATCTTTGAACTCGATATTAGTTATTACAGATGAAGCTACATAAAGGGTTTCAAGTTTATTTGTCAGTTCATTTTTAATATATATTGGGAACGGACCTATCGAAAGTACATATCAAATGATAGGCTTAGCTAACGCTCAGGCAATGACCGTGTTCTAAGATGTCTCCCTTTTCCCGTGACAGTGATATATATTTCAATTACATAGTTAACATCTGTTTTAGACTTTTTTATGGTTTAGAAACAGTTTGATTAAGTTTTCACCATACAAAAGCAGCAACACTCACTAAAAATAACTAAAAACAATTTTACCTACACATAACGTAGCGATCATGGGAAGGGTTAATTGAATGTGAATATTGAGTTTAGCTCCAGTTCAACTTTCAGCTTAGTTTCAACTAAAAAATTCACATTGTATTAACCCTTTCCATTACAGCTACGCTATGTGTAGAAGTCACGGTTACTCAACCGTGCTTTTGGATCGTGTTTAAAACATCGTAGTGCATTCAATTGTGCACTTGATGAGATAATGAGAAGACCTCTTCACATAGATTACAATTGATTTTGTACTCTAGGTATTTCATATGCCAAAAACGATGCAAACAGTCCTTTTTGACCTTCTTAGTCACCGACTTTTTCGGATCTCTTTAGACCGACATGACTCCTGGAATCTGAACAGCGTTGGGCTACGCGGAAGGTGAACTGGAGCTGAACTCATCATTCACAATTTTCACTGTTGTGAAACCTTTCAGATTGACTCACTATAACTAGACGTAAATAAGATATATAATATACATATGCATATTTTATATAAGGGACGGGGCAGATTGTGGGGGGAAATGAACAACTCAGAGTGAACGGCCAATATTTTACGGAATAGTGACTGTTGCCAACTACTGAAAAACAAATCTTCGTGTGCAATATTTTTCTCGTATATTTTACGCACAGTCTCAATAAACTGGAAATAAGGTAGGCTATTGTCTGTACAGTTTGTTTATGTGGCAATATGTGAGGTCAGCTTTACGGAGGCAATATATGCTTCTATATGTTACCAATGGTTAGTTGAATATTCGTTACTAAAACACAAGTGGAAGTTGAGCAAGACGACATCTATTATATTGAACAAACTGGAACAACAAATAGCAATATAAAAGAGTATTTTAATGTATATAAAATAAGTTAAATTTTGCACTAACTAAATAAATACTTTGACAATCTAACGTCTCTGTTTGAATATCTGGAGACCACTACGGTACGATCATGTGTTTCATTGTTTCAATACATATTACAATGAAAAACGAGATTCCCCATCATTCGGCCGATACAAGAAATCGGTAACACTACGTTTCGTGATCTACAATGCGATCTCTTCTTCATGTGGAATTGGTGCTGAGCTTTTTATTAAATGAAAGTTTCTTAGATAGTGTGCATGGAGTTTACACACAACAGTTTGTTGTGATTGCTGAATTGTGATAGGTCTGTTATTCACATGAAGAAGAGTTCAGGTTTCTTCGTCAAAAACCATCTTTAATAATAATTAAATAAAGTAAACCTATAATTTTTACAACAATACAAAGTTTAAGGTATTTAAGTATCTAATACTAGGATTGAAATTTATGATTCTTAAGCCATAAAGCGCTTAAAATGCAAGTACAGTTTTTCAGGGTAGGGTACGATAAGCGGACCCGATTTTTTATATCGAAATTTGCAAACGATATTACTTAATCATAACCATCGATATAATCAATCGATACTGATTATTTTGTACTATTAACTTAAATAATCTATACCAACAGCTGTAAACACTAAAATGATACACGTAGGATAATATTTCAATTTTACATAAGTAATTCTGATTATTAAAAAGGCAGTCAATTTTATAAAACTACATGACGTTGATTGCTTTCTTCGTGGCTTCAACATGTTGGACTCGTACCGAAAAACTCATGTGAAATTTGTGGGAAAGAAACAACTGTAACTGTGAGAGGAGTAAATATGGTCGTCTTCAGTTTTCCTAATTTTGGTTATAATAATTTGTTTGATCACTGTAAATATTAAATTCATATTTTAATTTAAAACTATGATTGTTATTGAGGACTATAGGTACTTTTATATCGATTGATAGTCTAGGATTTGAGATGCGAATATTAGGTATCGATGACTATATTCTTCGATATAAAAAACCGGGTCCGCTTATCGTACCCTACCCGTTTTTCAATAATTGGTGAATCTCTTTACTAAGCAACGGATCAGATATTTAATTGATCACCTGAATGAAAGAAATAAAAAAATTGAACAGCTAAAAACTAAATTACGCATTTAATATTGATTTCGAGACAAATCAAATATGTCCAGAAAGAATACTGTGATTGAAAATAAGTTCCGTTTAATACAAAATAATTTGGACACTGTAAAAGAAAAAGTTGACTGAGGTTCGAATACGCCTGCGGAATGTAAAAGATGATATTACGAAGAGCTCAAAATTGCTGGACGAATTTGTGGCCCCATCCAGGGAACGAAAGAAAACGGCTGTTACCAGTGTATTATCAAAGGTAAAAGGTGGACAACATAGAAATTAAAATATGAATAATATTTTCATACATACAAAAATTAAAGTGTTTTTAAAGCTTCCTGTCTAATTATTTATATATCATTACTAATTGCCACAACCCATCAATTGACTTCTACTAACATTTGCCGAGTGTTAGCGAAGCCTCACTCGAAGTGTTTTCATTTCTGTTGGTCAGTCTGTCCGTACTTTATCTCCAAAATTTTGCTTGAAACTTAATTTCTATATAGGCAACATCAAGTTCGATGATACATGTCACTCCATGATATATGGCTGAGCGTTAGTCCTTTATACGTTGCTCTTATGGATAACTATGATGACAACGAGAAAGATCCCAGTTGAAACGATTTGCTACCACGGAAACATAAATTATTCTTTTAAGGAGCATTTTAAGCAGCAATTCGGGAGTATTAGGAAAGTGACTATTAAAATAATTCAGACTTAAGAATTCACACCATTAGTATTACTGTACAATACAAATACGATGTATATACAATTGGTTGAGCGTTAACAAAGCTGAGACTGGAAAAAAAGTTTGAGTGAAGCTTCAACTTCTATACAGTCAACATCGAGTTTAATGATGGGATTTGGTTGGGCGTTAGTGAACAATGTATACATTGCTCTTATGGGTAACCATAGCGACAACGAGGAATCGTTAGAACAAGCATAATATGTGTAAACAAACTCAGTGCAGTCACGTGACATTTTAACATGCGGTAAAGTACATAAAACATGTATCTGTAGACTTGAAATGTTTATATTACCTCAGCAAAGCTTGTTTTAAAATACATGGTGTGGCGAACTCTACAAGGTTTATTGAAAATCGAGAGTTTATTCCGTTATTAGGTCCGGTTCTTTCAGAAAAATTATTCGCCCCCAACATTGTTTATTACTCGCATATTAACTGGATATGCTTAGGGGAGACCTCTGAATCAGAACAGAAAAGTTGGAGGTGTTCATCTCCCAAAGTTGTCATATATCAATGTAATAATAAGATTAGTCATAATAAAATATTTATTATATATACCCTAACCTTGCAGGAAACGGTTTTGTGGGCAAATAATGGTTTTTTACCACTGACCCTTATTGGAAGTAATGCTATTGTAAACATTCTGTGATGCTACACGATTTTGGCACTAAAAGGAATCTCAAAACTAAAACTATGTTTTTTATAATGGCATTTAAGAGTTCCACTTTTTAAATTTTGGAAGCATTAAATGTTATTAACAAATAATATACAACTGTTTCAAGACAAGTCATTACTGGCGATAGTTAGTTCGTAACTCCACAAAAATTACGTAATTAAAGTTTGTTTCAAGTAATGATATTTTGAAATCCAACGTTTCTCATGACCGCGTTTATGTGGAATCGTGTGATATTATTGCATATAGTTGCATCTGAAACCGAAGAGATAATATTTGCAGATCTATATCTACTGTGAAAATAGCAACTTCGAATAAAAAGAAGAAAACACGCTCCTTAAAAAGAGATCGATGGTAAATAAAAAATATAAACCGAAATATTGTATTTATCAACACTTATCTAATTTTATATAGTTTGGTATCTCTGTTTATTTGTTTGCTACTTATCTTATTAAACTAATATTTGGTTTAAGTTGCAAAAACAGAATTTTACAGCATTTCGGATTTGTTTACAGTAATTAAAAAAATTCTACATTTATAGAACTGCAATATCTCCTCTTCTTCACGTGTCAAATTCTGAATGTGGTGCTTGTTAAACTTTAGTTCTACACCTGAAAAGAATTATTTGATGAATTAATTTAGAAGGGATTCTTTTTTTTATTCACTTAAACCCACTTCGTAAAAACACTTCACGTCAGGTTTAACTCAGCATGCATTGAATGGATGAACACCTGTCGAAACCACAACCCGTGGGTGTGTTGGAGATACGGAACGCTAGCGGTCACAATGGCGCACACAATAATTGTGCGCGGGACACACACAATGCACAATAAAGGCACAAGTATGCCGTCGCTGCTGCCCGGCTAACGATCTGTCTGTTATTGTCACTTGAGCAGGTTATTGTCACTGTTATTGTTATCTGGCCCGTATTTGTTACCGGTTGCTGGTGGGCTCGGCCACAATGAGACGAGTCATTGCAGTTGTAATTGGATGTTCAGGTTGTAACTGGGAAACTTGAAACTTGTACTCTCTGATGAGTAGAGGTGCTTTCAATGGAAGGAGACGGAATTCTGTGTACCGTACACAATGAGTTTATAATGTATGGGATGTATGAAAAATCAGAATAGTGATTAAAAATCATCAGTTATGTTTTAATATGGTCCCGTAATGTCTCATTTAGGTAGATTTTGTGTTCAAAATCGGCCTATTGTAGTCTTCCTCATAGTAGGAATTAAATATATGATATATAAATATAATCAAACTTAAACTTTAAACTTCGGTTGGTACACACAAACCGAACTTATAAATGACTCAGCCACGCTCAT